>NW_019396346.1:0-25161 GCF_000591075.1 Eurytemora carolleeae | reverse complement strand
GTTAAGATAAAAGGGGGGAATGTATAACTTCTTAAATAAGTTCAGAACATTTTCTTTTGTTTATCAAAAAAGATTGTAGCGTTGTAATTGACATTCTTCACCAACATATGAATTTTTAAGAACAAAATTGCGGATTTTAACAAATTGAAAATCAGTCTTCTGCCGACACTGAGAGGGACAACAATATCTATGAAATGTGATCCACGAAACTTTTGCTATGGCAGGGGTTAATACTTTCCCTGTTATCCTACAGTTATATAATAAGTGCAGAGGAGCTGGCATATGGACCAAGATGGTTCTGGAAGCTGAGAATGGGAAGGAGACTATAACCTTCTCATCAGTTACCAAGCCAGTAGCCACAGTGTCCTTAACCCCTGCACCAGGAAGGAGAAAGGAGGCCTGGTTGGAGAAGAGAAGTCAGGGGAAGGAAAAACCTTCTCAGACAGGAGAAATATCTACCCCTGAAGAGACTTGGTTGAATTCTACAGCTCAATTAGAATCCTACACCCAGCCGGGCTTTGTCAGGTCAGATCAGATCCCTGCAGTACGGAAACCTTATGCAGTACACCTTGTAGTACGGAGAAGGAAAAGAGTACTAGAGCTGAGGAAGCTGCTCAAAGTTCAGGAGAGATAATAAGAACCCCAAGGGGAACTTCCCTAGCAGTGCTACAACCTGTACCTGCTGGAGAGGGGGGAAGTGTGGGTGGCAAACACACTTCTCTTGTCCCTGGGACACAACTTGGCAATACCACGGACGTTGACATGGATACAGACATAAGGATTGAGAGGACAGGAATAGTTTATCAAAATGTGATGGACGGTCATCTTGGACAATCTGCAATACAGAATGTGCCTGGGTTGCACTAGGAACAAACCCTAAATCAAGTACGAGATAGTTTGAACCGAACAACATGAAAGAATGCAAATCCAACCCGCATAAAAAGATAAATAAGCATCTCGTGAACTTTTCTGATCATTTAAAATGTGAAAACCTGTTGTTTGATTATGAATGCAACCTTGCCTGTCCACAAGCTAAATCTAAACAACCCTGTGTATAATAATGTTCTAAAATAAGAAAATTAAAAATGATATTCATTTAACTAATGATAATAATCTATGTATATTAAATATTTAAGTTTGATAAATCTGTAATGTGCATGTTAGAGATGTCAACGATAGTGTAACGTAACGTAAAATTTACATTTTTGTACGTTACGTTATAATAATGTGTAATGTTTGGATATATTCTATATAACGTGAACGTTAAACGTTAACGTTATAGGAGCTCATACCTAATGTTATGCCCCTAGCCTTTCCTAGCCGCAGCGCTCGGCCCAGAGTGTCTTAACTAACCTAACCTGTGGCCGCAGCGCTCGGCCCCCTAGCCCATCCTAGCCGAAGCGCTCGGCCCAGAAAGTGTCTTAACCTAACCTAACCCTAAATAACAAAAAAAATAATATTAAATTTGCTGAAAAATAAATGGTCATGTACAAAATTGATAGGAGGGGGGGTCCAAAAATCGTTCTCTAGGACAGACTCTAAAAATCGATAAAAATTATGAACATACAAAATTAATTGATAGGATCCAAATGATTCCTATGAAATCTTGTACGAGGGAGGGAGTCCAGAGTTCCTCAAATAGTAATCACCGCCACCCAAATCTGTTTTGCAGCAAGCGCGCTCCTCAATTGGTAACCTCCACCACCTCAAATAGTAATCAGCCCAAAAAAGCATAAAATTAAATCGTTTATTTCTTAGAAATAAGAAAAAATAATTTGAAAATTTAGTTTAAGTCAATACAGATGCCATAAAACCCCGATAGATGTCGAAAATTGTGCTAAAAGTGCATTAAATTCAAATCACAGAAAACAAAATTTTACGGTGATTGCCGCAAAACAGATTTGAGTGGCGGTGATTACTATTTGAGGAACTCTGGACTCCCTCCCTCCTTGTACAGTGTTTACACAATGTAACGCGTTATAGAAAATATCTGTAGCACTTCTAGATCTCTGTACTAGTCTTATCTAAGCTGAAGCTCTTCGGTTCAAATAATGTAATGTTCAATAATGTGTGCGCTAAAATCTTTCGTAATAAGTATGTTGATGTTCACAATAACACTACACACAAACCCTTGGATCTCCTGGGGGAAACGGTAGAACCGGCGTTCCTTAATAGATGCTACATCAACTGATGCTAGAGTAAACAGAGCCACGAGGTTTCCGACCTATTGAATAAGATTTTACGAGGAACTTAAACTTTTCAGATTAAATTGCAGTAAAAGAAATTCAATTGGAATTTGAATCCGGGACTTTACCTACCTCCCCCCCCCCTCCTACGTACATAACATCTTAATGATTCGAGATACGAGTCCCCTATTTAAAGTTAAGTTTTAAGCTTCCATGGCGTATATTATACTCGTAAATTTGGGGATGATGTCATTTTCTGTTTGTGTCTTCCTATCCATCTGTCTTCACAATTGCCTGTATTCACAAGGTATCTATCTATTATCATTGTTGTGTATCTCTCTATTCAGTTGTCTATCTATCTATCATGTATATGTTCCCCTCTCACCTTAAGAAAAGGGTCTGGAAATATTAAATGAATCATGAAAAATAATAATTTTAAATTTCAAATTTATTGCAATATTTGGTATGTTATATTTATAAAAATTTTAAATTTTCTGAACGCTCAAAAATTATTTTGTGATTCTAAATTATTTCAAAGTTCTAGGCCCAGGTAAAATTAAGGCCAAGAATAGTAAGAGTCCTACAGACATGGGCTCGAAACATTTGATGAAAAATCAAAAAAAAAATTAATTTATATTTTTAACTTTTTTTCATCTAATTGGCTTTAAAATTGCACGCCAAGTTACTTACAATTTTAAATTATTTAGTAATAATTTTGAACCCATTTTCGCCACTCTCTATAGTTCCCGAAATAGCCTGAAAATGAAAGAGTTTTCTGAGTTCTTAAAATTAAATTTGCGAGTCACCGAAGTTGTTGATAATCATGTGAATACATGTTGGAAATCAGTTTAAATTTTTCATGAATTTTTTAAAATTAAAATTTTGAAAATTCATTAACTTTTCCTGAAAGTATACTTAAAAAAACTTCCCTCTTCTGCTTTTTTTAGTTTTTGTGTCTTATTTTCTTTGTAAATACAATACTTAATAAGATTTAGGATTTTTTCTTGTGAACCATTCAAAGTGAATTTAATGATGCCTCCTTTTTTCAGATTAAGAAAGTACAGTCGTTGAGATCACTGTAAATTGCCATTTTGCCGAAACATGTCTTTTCGAGTTGTTCGACAGTCGAAATTTCGACACGTTTTCGGCTCGAATTTGAAACGTGAACAGTGCTATGATAACATCAGGTTTGAGTTACCTACTTCATCGTGAACATATTATCTCATTATCCCTCTCAAATATCTCATTATCCCTCTCAAATATCTCATTATCCCTCTCAACTATCGCATTCCCTCTCAACCATCTCATCACCCCTCTCAACTCAACCATCTCATTATCACTCTCAACCATCTCATAATCTCTCTCAACTATCTCATTATCCCTCTCAGTTATCCCTTAATCCCTCTCAATTATCTAATTATCCCTCTCAACCATATCATTATCTCTCTCAACCATCTCATAATCCCTCTCAACCATCTCATTATCCCTCTCAATTATCCCTTATCCCTCTCAACTATCTCATTACCCCTCTCAACTATCTCATTATCCCTCTCAGTCTCAACTATCCCTTTATGCCTCTAAACTATCTTTTCCCTCTCAACTATCTTAAAATCCATCTCATGATCCCTCACAACCAACTTATAATCCCTCTCAACTATCTCTTTACCCCTCTAAATTATCCCATTATTCCTCTCCCCCATCTCATTATCCCTCTCACCCATCTCATTATCCCTCTCAACTATCCCTTAACCCACTCAACTATCCCTGTATGCCTCTAAACTATCCCATTGTCCNTGTCCTAGCCGCAGCGCTCGGCCCAGAAAGTGTCTTAACTAACCTAACCCGTGGCCGCAGCGCTCGGCCCCCTAGCCTGTCCTAGCCGCAGCGCTCGGCCCAGAAATTCTCTTAACCTAACCTAACCCTAAATAATGCTGAATAAATACTAATTTGGTCATGTACAAAATTGATGGGGGGTCCAAAAATCGTTCACTAGGACAGACGCCATTATCCCTCTCACCCATCTCATTATCCCTCTCACCCATCTCATTATCCCTCTCAACTATCCCTTAACCCACTCAACTATCCCTGTATGCCTCTAAACTATCCCATTGTCCCTCTCAACCATCTTAAAACCCATCTCATGATCCCTTTCAATTATCTCATTATCCCTCATAACTATCTCATTAATCCTCTCATAGATCTCATTATCTATATCTCATCACTCTGTCATATATTTTTAATCACTTATCCCCCACTCAACTATCTTTATAGTTCCTTCTAATATCCTATTTATCACTCTTAAATGGATTTTAGGAGCAAATTCAAGTGACCCTAAGTTTTTTTTTGAGTGGCATAACTTCATATATTTAACAACAGTAAGAGACAATTCGTTTCTTAAGCACTGAGTTTTCAGCTACGATAGTAAGCTATTTTATCAATATTATGAAGACGACTTTCGATTTATATTAAGCTTTTGAACAGTATGGGTCTACAAAACATGGAAGTAAAGAGAAGCTGTTAATAAAAAAAGCTTCTCTTTACTTACTTGTAAAAAACTTGTAATTAATTATTTAATTAATTATCCATTTAACATCACTTTTCAAGTTACCTTTCTTAACAAGAGGAGCGTGTCTGATTCACAACCTTTGTTTGTTTCCAAGCTGAGAATTGATTGCCGAAAACTCCATTGTTTCTTTTTTGAATACCTTTCAGAATAAAGCACGTTGCGTAACTTCGTAAGCATTTTTTATCTAGAAAAATAAAGAAAACTTCGTTATCATCGATCAGTCAAAGGCGTAAAGGTACCGTTGTGAATTTGATAGGCCACTGAACAAATTACGCTTTTTTCAACTATCTCATGATCCACTTAATATTCCAGGGTTTCCAAAGCGTCCTGGGACTCGACGTTCTGCAGCGTAAACCCAAAGTTTCTGGCAATTATCGTCGAGTCAGGAGGAGGCGGAGCTTTCCTGGTTCTTCCACATTCAAAGGTACAATACAGTTCTAATCAGAAAGACCCAAAATTAATTTAGAATTAATCAGATGATTTGACAGTTTGATAAAACGAAAAACACAAAATAGCCCTGGTCCTGTCATTTCCAAAATCTAGACTGTCTTTTTTGAGAATTTAAAATTGCCATGAGATTTTCATGTAAAGTGGCTTGATAAACTGTCAACTAAGTCCGGGTCTTTCTGATTATAACTGTATAACTGTATTGTTGTGGGTATAAAGGTCCAGTTAGAGTAGGTGTGGGACGGTGCTTCCCATGCCTGCCGGCGGTCTGGGGGGTTCATAACGGGACCTCTTTTTCAGATTTCTTTTCTAATAGTTCTAATATGAATTAAGGATAATGTTGAATAATAATAATNCAAGTAAAAGATAAAAATAAATTTTATTTTCCACTAAAAGTCTTATATTTTCCCCAATTTTGCGAATAAAACTTATTTTTAAATTATGCAAACGTACATTTTAACTATTTGGAAAAAAACAAGGGGGAATGATTTTTAAGACATCCCTGTAAAAATCAGAGTGTTAAAAATGTCATGGGTTTAGGATTAATCTGAGGGATTACTGAGTATTGTGTTTTGAGAGAGAGAGAAAATAAAAAGCTTAAATTATTTCTTTTTTGAAAAGTTTAAGTTTAGGTAAACAGAGTATTGAAATTTGTTGAATTTTTGTAAATCCAAGTCAAATTACTTTTTCCCCCTTGTCCATTGCTCAATAGGTTTAATTTTTTTCTTATTCTGTATTTACAATTTTTTTCGTATTCTGACGTATTTGCCTTTAAACCTTTTACATAAATGTTATTATTGCTTGTGTGTTCTCACATTGACATTTTCTTCTTCAAACAAACATTTTCTCAAACTCTTATCTTTCTTTAGAAGCTTGGTGTTACATGTTAACTCTAGACAAATAATATTATTAGGACAAGGAATTCCTTCAGATTTGTCTACAATTGCGTTTTTTTTGTTTTGGAGGGCCCCCCCCCCCTCCAAAACAAAAAAAAACGCAATTCAAGTTATCTGTGTCCCCTTTCCCTTTACTAGAATTAATATTTCCTTTTGAAACCAAGAATGTATATTTCATTTGAATTTGAAATATATGCCTCAAAATGAAACTATATTCGTTTGATTTTTCCATTTGATTTTTAATTCTAATCTTCATTTTCATTTTGGGACAAAATGCACAACATAAGAATTAAAACAGACGCGCGCTGGTAAATTTTAGCTGTCACTTAGATTCAATATATTAAAATACAAAGGAAAACAACAAAAAAACTTAGAAAAAATAAATCCAAGCAGAAGATGACGCAGCTCTCAGGAAACATTTTAACGGACTTATGTGACGATTCTGAGCTTTATATGTTCTTTGTCTAAGATTAAATATTTGCAGGGAGAGAAAAACACACGACAGGAAAACAGCTGCAAGTAATAATGACACTTGTTAAAAAGATATTATTAATTTATGTTTATGTTTAGAGCGGAAGAATTGCCCCTGATCACCCCCTCGTGGCCGGTCACAAGGGTCCTGTCCTGGATGTTGCCTTCTGTCCTCACAACGATAATGTTATTGCGTCAGGGAGTGAAGACTGCTGCGTCAAAGTTTGGCAGATTCCAGATGGAGGACTCACAAGGTCATCAGCATTTTTTAAAAGAAAAGGATACTCGAGAGGGGGGGGGGGGGGTCCGCGGCTTTTTAATCGTGCAAGTTGGATTTAACCAGTTTTCAATTATTTTTTCATTAAATTTTTCGAACTTTGGGGAAGTGAAATTGGATTTAAACATGTTCACTGTTTAAAACTTATAACCAGTGCATAGGATCCATTAAATTGTAATGCGGATCCGGATCCGGATCCTGGATCCGCACTGAAAAATAATGGATCAAAATCTGGAACCAGGTCATTTCCTAAGATTTACTGAATTTTTTTTTTACACGGCAGAATTTTTAAATGTGTTGTCTTATTAAGACGAAAATTTGACGAATCATTCAGAAATCAGGAAATTTTTATAATCTCTCTTTTTTCAATAGTTAAGATTCGGGTTTTGATATTTTTTTACGTATTTAGTTGATATTTTGCCCCTTGGATACGAATCCAGGAAACCAAAATCTTGCTGCTTATTATCTAACATTTCATTTCATTCATATTTCCCCGTTTCTAATCATTTAGAAACGGGGGAAAGAAAATTGATTTTGGGTAAAAAACTAATTTTGAAGAAACAAAATGTTACCTTCTGGGAACCCCGTTTGGCCGGCTATAGCTGACATATAAATATATAACATATATGAGCTAAGAGCTTTATTTATCTCATTTAACAAATGAGTGCCCACCCTTAAAACAATTCTAGCATACGGGGGTAAAAATTATTTTGAATACGGGGAATGAATTGTTTTTTAATCAATTAAATATTCCTGATTTTCCCGATTTATATAATTTCTTTTCTAGGACAATGACCGAGTGTGTAGTTGAGCTGGTAAACCATCAGAGACGAGTTGGTCTGGTGATCTGGCATCCTTCAGCTCAAAATATACTCCTCTCAGCAGGTAAACCCCCTCCCTCAATTCAGAACAAAATATACTCCTCTCAGCAGGTAAACCCCCTCCCCCTCCCTCAATTCAGAACAAAATATACTCCTCTCAGCAGGTAAACCCCCCCCCCCCTCCCTCAATCCAGCACAAAATTTACTCCTCTCAGCAGGTAAACCCCCTCCCTCAATTCAGAACAAAATATACTCCTCTCAGCAGGTAAACCCCCTCCCTCTCCCTCAATTCAGCTCAAAATATACTCCTCTCAGCAGGTAAACCCCCTCCCACTCCTTCAATTTAGCTAAAAATATCTCAGGAGGTATCTACCTATCCAATCCATTCAGTCTTTTATCTATCTATCCAACAAATCTATTTAGCTGTTAACTAACTAATTCATCTATTTATCTATCCATTTAGCACACAGCTATCTAAATCTATCTTATCTTTTCATCCATCTACCTATATTCTATATATCTATCGATTCTATCAATTTATTATATGTTTGGTATGTATCTATCTTATTATTTATATATATTGTAACATTTAATCCTTTGGTATAGTTACAATCCCAGACATAAATCCTAGGGAAATCAAGATCAATCCTTGTCCCTCATCTTTGAAGGTTAATACAAGACTTCACTTTCATTCCCAGTACCAATCCATAATTTACCCAAACCTCTCATCTTGTGTATAATATATATCTCTCAAGGTCTTGAATAAGTGGGTTTATCAATCTACATTTTATTGGTACAAATATATCTGTTAATATCTATTTATATTAAACCATATTCCATATATCTGTAGAGCCCCTCAGGGGTAAGACAAGTCTCCACTAGCTCTTAAGTAGGAAGAGTCCCTCAGCGGTAAAGCAAGTCTCCACTAACTCCTATGTAGGAAGAGTCCCTCAGCGGTAAGATAAGTCTCCACTAACTCTTATATAGGAAGAGTCCCTCAGTGGTAAAGTAAGTCTCCACTAACTCCTATATAGGAAGAGCCCCTCAGCGGCTAAGCAAGTCTCCACTAACTCATATATGAAGAGTCCCTCAGTGGTTAAGCAAGTCTCCACTGACTCTTATATATGGAGAGTCCCTCAGTGGTTAGGCAAGTCCCCACTGACCCTTATGTAGGAAGAGTCCCTCGGTAGTTCTACTGAGCCTCTGTTCCCTGCTGAGCTAGATGTGGTCTCAGCTGATCCTTCTATAGATAATATAACTGGTGATCTCCTGATTAATCCTAGCTATCTATCAATCTGCTACAGACCTATGATCTTCTCCTGTAATACTTGTAACTGGTGATTTATGATCATCCTAGTTCTCTGTCAATCTGCTGTAGATCTATGATCTCATACTTGCAGTTCTCCTGTGGTTCATATAGCTGGTGATCTTTGTGATTCATCCTAGCTCTCTATCAATCTGCTCTGGATCTCTAGTCTCCACAGTATCTGCAACTTCCACAGTATCTGCAGTATCCTCCATATCTGCAGTGTCCACAATATCTGCAGTGTCCACAATATCTGCAGTATCCTCAATATCCGCAGTATCCACAGTATCTGCAGTATCCTCCATATCTGCAGTATCCTCCATATCTGCAGTTTCCACAATATCTGCAGTATCTTTTTCAGATTTCTTTTCTTATAGTTCTTATCTACAATATCTGCAGTATCCTTCATATCTGCAATATCTGCAGTATCCACATTATCTGTAGTCTGCTCTGCATCTCTGTTGATCTACAATCTGCTCTATATCTCCGTGATCTCTTGGATGCTCTGCATCTCGATTGATCTCCCATCTACTTGATATCTCCTTGATCTGTAGGATGCTCTGCATCTCGGTTGATCTCCCATCTACTTGATATCTCCTTGATCTGTTGGATGCTCTGCATCTCAATTGATCTCCCATCTACTTGATATCTCCTTGATCTGTAGGATGCTCTGCATCTCGATTGATCTCCCATCTACTTGATATCTCCTTGATCTGTAGGATGCTCCGCATCTCTGTTGATCTCCCATCTAATTGTTATCTCCTTGATCTGTAGGATGCTCTGCATCTCGGTTGATCTCCCATCTCATTGATATCTCTTTGATCTATAGGATGCTATGCATCTCGGTTGATCTCCCATCTACTTGATAGATCGTCATGATCTCCTTTCACCTGGATTCATTGGCCTGTATTATCTTCTGAGTCCACAGTGTGTCTAACCATAGAAACACCTTGAATATTAGAGGGTTTAGGGAGTTGAACCAGCTGTATAGAGGTGGAACTACATTGCTCTGATTCTATTATCCATTCTATAGTTCCAGCAATCCTCGGAGCCTCCAATGTTTCTAACCATAGGAACACCTGGGATATTAGATTGTGTAGGTAGTTGAACCAGCTGTATTGAGGTGGAACTACATTGCTCTGATCTGTTGTAACCTGAGATATCTGTCTCATCAATGGTTTATTGTATTCCTGAAGATATGATCATGTAAGATATAATCATGTAAGTCCACATGTTGTAAGCCTTCTGAGAGCTGTCCATGAAGTGCCCGTCCCCTAGCCTTTGGTTGAACAAACGGAGCTTGGCTCATACGTCTGTTCTATTCAAGGATCTGGGGTGCACTGTTGAATCTTAATGAATCAGTTCAGGTTAACTACTCCGCATTCATTAAAAGAACAAAGAGATAAAGGTGTGAGGCTGGGGGAGGTTTTTAGCATGAGTCACCTATACTTTAAAATAAATATTACAATATATATATATTGTAATCAGCTATCTATTCTTTTTATATATATCTAATATATATGTATTATGTATCTAGGTTCTGATAACAAGGTGTGTATCTGGAATGTAGGAACTGGGGAGTGTCTTCTAAACTTCATGCTACCAGGTTCACCATTTTTTCCTTTCTTCTTAAATGGACTGTTGACAAAAAATGAAAAGGTTGGCTTAATCTAGATCAAGGTTGGATTCGATTTTACTTCTATCCATTGCGTCTATATGGAGAAAATTGCTCAAAACGCTTAATATTTAAAAGTGGCCCATGGTAAATTCACCCGAGGACGAATTTAAAGAATTTAAACCGTATTCTTTAAATTCGGCCTCAGTTAAAAAGATTAAGGTATCAAACCATACACCTTGGTCGTGATAAAGTTCGTTTCTTTGAATTTTCCTATTTTTGTTTAATCTGAAGTTTCATTTAAAGAAATTTTTAAATGTCAATAAAAATCTTAAAAAAAGAACAAGCTAAATTTTTTCCGATTTTCTTGTATAAGCAAAGTTTATAATAAAATTATAAGAAAAATTGAATTTCTTAATATCAATATCATCATAAATAATAAATACAATATATTCTCCTAGAGCTTGTGCAGGGTGCTTGAACTGGGATGGATCTGAAGTTATATTTACTTGCAAGGATAAATACAATATATTCTCATAGAGCTTGTACTGAGTGGTTGCTGGAACTTGGACGGATCTGAAGTTCTATTTACTTGCAAGGATAAATACAATATATTTTCCTAGAGCTTGTACTGAGTGGGTGCTGGAACTGGGACGGATCTGAAGTTCTATTTACTTGCAACGATAAATACAATATATTCTCCTAGAGCTTGTACTGAGTGGTTGCTGGAACTGGGACGGATCTGAAGTTCTATTTACTTGCATGGATAAATACAATATATTCTCCTAGAGCTTGTACTGAGTGGGTGCTGGAACTGGGACGGATCTGAAGTTCTATTTACTTGCAAGGATAAAACTATCAGAAGAGTAGATCCAAGGTAGCATTTTTGAATGAATTGAAAAAAAATTTACGAAATGGGTTGTTTGGTAGATTAATTCGTTTTTTAATTGATCAATTTCTTTTTTATTGATTGATTGATTGATTGATTGATTGATTGATTGATTGATTGATTGATTGATTGATTGATTGATTCCCTAGGACTGGCGAAGTAGAGGAGGAGGCTATTGCCCATGAAGGCAGCAAGGGAGCTCGAGCTATTTATCTGAAAAACGGCCTTGTCTTTACAACAGGTTCATACCATCACATCTTTTCACTTATTTCATTTTTTTAACTCATTTATTATTTATTTTTACAAGCTTGTAATTTTTCAAGGATATTTAAAATTGTGAAATGATAAAAGACATTTTTAAAATAAATTGTTGTAAACGTTAATGTTGATTAAGTTTAAGATTTAAAGAAATCCAATTTTTATATAAAATGTGATGAGCACATTTTTTTCATGAGTTTATTTTTAGGATTTACAAAACACAGTGAGCGTCAGTACAGTTTACGGGCACCAGGACACCTGGACGATCCTATAGGTAATAGCTGTAAAACAGGGGCTAGTTGGGGAGTAGAAATATGACATTAAATGACAAATGTTTCCCTGTATTTATATTTAAAATTGCCACGCCTATTGACTTAAATTCGGGGGGGGGGGGGGGGGTGTGAGATTTACTAACAATTCTTTATTTTGATACATTTAAAATAAAAATGTTAAAGTAATAATAATACATAAATTCTAGTAATGGTTGAACTGGATACATCTAACGGAGTAATGTTCCCTATCTATGATCCTGATACTAACCTTGTATACCTCTGCGGAAAGGTAACTTTTTTTTCAAATTCAAAATTTGTTAGGAAAAAAAAATTTCTAATGGTGTTTTTTTTTATCAAAGAATTCAATTAAAATTCGTTTACAAAAGACTCCCTACATCATAGTTTCAGTTTTCACTCTAAATCATTTGTTATTATTATTATTTTCTTGTATTTTTAGGGAGACAGTGTGATACGGTACTTTGAAATTACTCCAGAGCCTCCCTTTGTTCATTATATTAATACCTTTCAGGTACTGTTCATTATATTAATACCTCTCAGGTACTGTTCATTATATTAATACCTTCATCTATCTTTTTATGTATCTATCTACTTGTCTAATGTCTATCTATTCATCTTTATCTCTACAATTACATATTTATCTATATATCTATATCTCTACAATTACATATTTTTCTATCTATCTGTTTATCTATCTATTTATTTATCTATATATCTATTTATCTATTGTATCAATTTATCTATATCTCTACAATTACATTTTTGTCTATCTATCTTCATTTATTCATCTATATATCTATAATTTATAGTTCTACATATCCATCTATTAAAATTCTAGACCCCAGATCCACAGAGAGGAGTAGGATTTATGCCAAAACGAGGCTGTGATGTTTCTGTTTGTGAGATCAGTAGATTCTATAGGTTATTTAATTAGATTTAATTATTGGATGTAAATTTTTAAGAACTAAACAACCCCCCCCCCCCCCCCCCCCCCCCCCGGGTTGTAATGATTTTTGATGAAATGGTAGGGGGGAAAAATGAAAAAAGGGACTTTCAAAGACAATTTTTTTTTTTTTTTGATACATTTTACTCCAAAAATCTATTATTTTCCCCAATTTTGCGAAAACCCTCTGAAAAAAAAATTTCCGCACAATTATATATAACTACTGAAGAAATAAAAAATTATTTTCTAAAAGGGGGGACAGTTTTTAAAGAAAATTTAATTTTTGTTGTGGTTCCCATAAAACTCAGGAATAGGATGATGAAAGCCATTTAGATTTAAAGCAGTATGTATTTTCTTTTGTTAAAATCTGTGTACACTGTACAATTGCTGTGTTGCATGCTTATTTAACTATTTCCATTAAAAAACTTGGGTCTAAATGTCGTCTTCTTAATCTGCAGCTTTATGGGTCCGACCTAAGAATCTATTTTGATATAAGAAATCTCCTCGGGGGGGGGGGGGGGGATTATATCAAATTGTTGACCAAAAACAATGATAAGTATTCTATCCATTTTCATGCAGATTTGGATCCGTCTTTCAACTTTCTTTAAATGGTGCGATATTTTTGCGGAAATCTTTTGTATAATTTAATTGAGATTTTTTGTGGTTCCCGTATTTTTTTTTGGCGAATCCCGAAGTCAAATTTTTTCGGACCCAGTAGATCCTGATTATAAGCACTTGGCCTTCTTTAAGTTTAACCATCAGCATTCAAAAGTCTGGACCCTAGAATGAAAAAAACAATTGGTTAATGTTGGAATGATTTGAAGAAAAAAATGTAGATATTGAATTAGAATCATATTCTTTCTGGTCTAGGTTGAACAACAATGGTTTCTGTCAAGTTATTCCGTTCAAAGTTCCCAGAAAATCAGAACTTTTCCAAGAAGATCTATATCCAGATACACAGGTTAATTTATTGAATACTGTTAAGGGAGTGTGCGCGAAAAATTAAAGGGGGTGTCGACTGATATTGAATTGAAATCGATATCGATTGAGATTCACAGGTTGAGATCTTAGTATTTTGATACTGGGTGATACACAAATGCGTTACAGAGCAGAAAAAACTGGCTACAGGATAGTACAAAAACTGGCTACAGGATAATACTAAAACTGGCTACAGGATAGTACAAAAACTGGCTACAGGATAGTACAAAAACTGGCTGCAGGATAGTACAAAAACTGGCTGCAGGATAGTACAAAAAATGGCTGCAGGATAGTACAAAAACTGGCTACAGGATAGTACAAAAACTGGCTACAGGATAAAATAAAACTGGCTATAGGAAAATGCAAAACTGGCTGCTATTAAATAAAAAAAAATTGTGGTTACAGACTAAAATATAATCTGGCTACAGGATTAGTTACATAAACTGGTTGCAAGTAAATACAAAAACGGGCTACAATATATTCATTTGTACAGATAAAAGGGGATGGTGGAGATGTCATATTATTATAATATTATTATGTAGAGGGGGGGTCGTTAAAATTCAATTTTATTTTATTTTTGGAATTTCGATCTCTAAGTACGCGTGCAGCCAAAAAAAATTGAAAGATTTAAACCACAAATGACCTCCCCTTTATTAGGCTGAGTTACCCGCCCTAACAGCTGATGAGTGGTGGGTGCAAAGAAAGAATGCGGATCCAGTATTAACTCCAATGAGTGAAGCAGGGATCCAATCCTCCCAGGTAATCCCTTTTTTTTAAAAGAATTACTCCCCGGAAATGATTTTTGATCAATGGGGGGGGGGGACATAAAAATACAAGTTTTTACACGTTTTGATACTTTTGACTTAAAATTCAATTATTTCTCCTCATTTAGGGAATTTTTGAAAGTTTTTTACTATTTACCCTTGCATAATTTTTCCCTAGTTAGGAGGTAACTCCCGTAGGACTCGTGTTTAAATTGTTTAAAGAATTATTCAATTGAATTGTTTTTGTTAAAGAATATGAAATTATAAATTCCTTGTTTGAATTCAACAGTACCCTAATTTAAGCTTTCATATCAAGAATGACAAAATAATTTTTTTTCTAGTTTAAAGTTTATTTTTCATCATGTTTTCTCTTCTAAAGACATTTTTGGATTTTTACTGCAGAAATAAGGAAATTGTCCGAAAAGGCAACGCTATTTTCCTTATTTCACTCACTATTCAGCTGCCAGTACAACATGCTTCGTACTGATTGTAAACAACTTTTTTTATACTTTTAATGTTTTTCGGACTTTTTTCTTTTTTGCATGATATCCTCTTTAAGATTAAAATGTAAGGAAAGCAAATTCGAAATTATTAAAACTTATCATATTTTCTTGGATTTTTTAAAAAGTCCAGTGAGCTGGGGGAAAAAGTTATCACTTAAAAATATTTAATGGTTTTAACTTTTTTTGTCAGGCTGAAGAACTAGTTGTAAATAAGAAGCCGAATATCTTGAATAGACCAGTTGCAGGCGGCGGATCCTCTGGAGCTCCGGCCGCAGCCTCCGCCGCTGTGGCGGAGGTTGACCTCAAGAAGATTACGGTTAGTTGTCTTTTTATATTTGTTTTATTTTTTTATGAATTTCATGTAAAAAGGGACAAGTTTAAAAATGTTTAAAAAAAGAAATTATATATTTGTTTAAATTTTTTCTTCCATATAATCTGTAATTTATGTGTCAGGTGCATTTTTTTAAAGAAAATCATATTTTTACTTTTTTTATCCTGGTTTTTAAGCTTCACGTATATACATTTTAATATGAAGAAATTTTTAACAAGTGGGAAAGTGCAATACTATTTTTGAAAATGGTATGATTTTTCATTTATCTTTTAATGAAAAAAATGGATAAATAAATTGTTTTAAAAAAATCTGTTAAAGATGGATGATTGGGGTGAAAGCATGATGGTGAGCGGACAGTAAGATTTAGAATAGTAACTGGGGTCGGGACTTCTGTGTATCGTTAATCTTAAACCCTCAGTATTGATATCCAATGTGGATCATTGCTTAATCAATTTACAGATCAATGCTTGATTCCTCAATTTATGTAATCCCTGCAAGTGGTTGACCACCACAGGATATCGAAGAGGAACTAAGTTAATCCGTAAATCTGCATAAGATGGTGATCAATGCATAATCCCAAGATTAAGAACAAAAAAGTTCTGATTTCTGATTGCTGAGTGAAACCTTAATTAGATTAGAACACGATATTTACTTATAGCTTAGGATATATTTACAAAGAACTTGTTATTTATGTGTTAATTTTCGATTAATAGATTAGTCGATTAATTAATCAATTAATTGATTTATCGATTCATCGATTAGTTGATTATTCACTAAATCGAATATAATAGATTAGCTAATCATTAAATAGTCTCTTCATACACTAGTCGATTCATCGATTAGTGCATCTCGATTTCTCAAAAGGACAATTAGTTGACTCATTAAAAAGTCGATTCATAAAATAGTCGATTCATCGATTAGTCGAGTTCTCAATTAGACAATTATTCATTGATTATTTGATTCATAGTATAATCCGTGTATTGA
Organism: Eurytemora carolleeae; assembly: GCF_000591075.1. NCBI lineage: Eukaryota > Metazoa > Arthropoda > Copepoda > Calanoida > Temoridae > Eurytemora > Eurytemora carolleeae. The sequence goes on along the minus strand of NW_019396346.1, from coordinate 8,636 downwards.
ATCATTGAATCATTGAATCATCGATTCGATTAGAAAATTAGTCGATTTAACGATTCTTCGATTGGTCGATTATTCATTTCATTGATTCGTGATTAGTCGATTCATCGATTAGTCGATTGATAAGTTGACTTATCAAATAGTTGGTTCATAGAGAAGTCGATCCATAGAATAGCCGATTAGTTGATTCTTCATCGATCTATTGATTTATTTTTCTATTGATCCATTTATTCATATTGATTAAAACTTTTTGTTTAGATGACTGTAATGGAAGAGTGTAGCCGACAAATAGCTGAAGCTACCGGCAAACAAAAGGAAAAGGTAAACAAGGTTGTCATCCAAAGAGTAGATATGACGATTGTCGACCAAAGGTAGATATGTCGATTGTCGATCAAGGGTAGATATATGTCAATTGTCGACCAAGGGTAGATATGTCGATTATCAACCAAGCTGGCAAAAATTTCGATTGTCCACCAAGTGTAGATATGAAGATTGTCAACCATGGTTAATTATGTCGATTTTCTACCATGAGTAGAAATGTCGATTGTCCACCAATGGTAGAAATGTCGACTGTCCACCAAGGGTAGATATGTACATTGTCGACCAACGGTAGATTAAAGATAAGTCGATTGTCGACCAAGATTTTATTCGCTGAAATGGGAGAAATAATTGATGTTTTAGAGAAAATTTATAAATAAAATTTTTGGTAAAAATAATATCAACAAGGTCTTTGAAGTCATTTTTTTCAGAGCATCAAAAATCATATTTGTGGGTTATTTTTGAAAATACATATATACCCCTGAAGGAATAGATCTGACATATTTAAATCTGTGTCAAGTTTTTTTGTAGTAGTTTTCTATCTCTTATCCTCAAATCGCGTTGTGTCGTGTCCAGGACTTTCTGTTCGTAACTAGTCAATAAGTCTGTCAGGGGTGTAAGTTTTTTCAGAATCCCCCCCCAGGATGATATGAAGTGAAAAAAAAAAAGTTTTTTAGAAACTTTTTACCCCAAAAATTACTAATTTTCTTCCAAAAATCATTGATTTTTTCTAATTAAGCGAATAAAACCCTTTAAAAAAAATTGCGCACCGTGCAAGCATATAAATCTTCTGGGCTTAAAATGATTTTTGGAGAAAATATACAGTATACACACCCCTGAATATACAGTATACACACCCCTGAATATACAGTAAACACACCCCTGAATATACAGTATACACACCTCTGAATATACAGTATACACACCCCTGAATATACAGTATACACACCCCTGAATATACAGTATACACACCCCTGAATATACAGTATACACACCCCTGAACATACAGTATACACACCCCTGAACTGTGTTAGAATGAAAGGACAAATGTTGATTTGGCAAAATGAGGTAGGACTCCATCTAACCTCCTCATTTGCTTTGTTTTTCTAATTTAGGACAACAAAAACGAATTATCTAATATTTAGTTTCGGGCAACATTTTTCATTATTTATTGATTATTTTTTGTACTTTTTTCTAACCCCCTCCCCCATAGCATATCGACCTACTTATAAAGTAAAACACCAAATTTCGTGTTCTGGCAAAAAGATCACAAAAACTGTTATTCTTCGTATTTGTAAATCCTAGCAATGCAGTTTATTCTAATTTTAAGTTGTTGGGCTACACCCTTGTACTTTAAATAGTTATCAAGTTTATCATCCTTAGTTTGAGATCTTCTGGGGGGAAAATATTAACTCCCCCCCCCCCATATCTCTTACTGAAATTGCGCCTTCTCTTGAAATTAGATTTGACTTTATTTAGATTGATGAACTGAACTCTGAAATAAGAAAACTAAAGGCTATGATTGGTAAGTAAAAAGTGCACGACGATAAGTTAAGAAAAAAATTATTTATGCTAATATGTACAATTTCCAGAATGGACGTTACTTTAGAAACTTTAGACGTTACTTAAGAAACTTTAGACGTTACTTAAGAAACTTTAGACTTTACTCAAGAAACTTTAGACGTTACTTAAGAAACTATACACGTTACTTAAAAGAAACTTTAGACGTTACTTAAGAAACTTTACACGTTAATTAAGAAACTTTAGACGTTACTTAAGAAACTTTAGACATTACTGGAGAAACTTTAGACGTTACTTAAGAAACTTTACACGTTACTTAAGAAATTTTAGACGTTACTTAAGAAACTTTAGACGTTACTTAAGAAACTATACACGTTACTCAAGAAACTTTAGACGTTACTTAAGAAACTTTACACGTTACTTAAGAAATTTTTGACGTTACTTAAGAAACTTATGAAAGAATGAGAAATCTATGATTTCTCTGAAACAAAATATTTTTTAAAAATTGAGGTTTCTCGCATAAAGTGACTTTCTTGCAACTCAAGTTGAGAGGATTCTGTGAGAAAAAAACACTAGGCTTGAAAAACGGCAAAATCTGGTTTGGATCAGATAAATGTTGAATTGAACCGTTGTGAATCGGACATTGCCATCTTTTTAAATGGAGGGTCACTAGAAAATATATCTGCTATTTGATTTCTAAATAAATATTTATTTCCAGTGAAACACGAGACAAGGATACGATCCTTGGAGAACAAAGCCAAGGAACAAGAGAAGCAGTTAGTTTCACAGGTAAATCTATATATAAATTTGGCTTGTCTGTCTGTTTGTTTGTTTGTCTGTTTGTTTGTTTCCAATAAACGTCAAAACGGCTGAACCGATCGGGCCCAAATTTTCTGTGGGACATCTAGGGACCCCAAGGAAGGTTTATGAATGATCAAAATTTCAAATATTTGTCTCCATCAAAATTTGATCTTCATTAAATTTTTGAAAATTTTAAAATCCACGAAATTTTTTGTGAAAATCGCGAATTATTTTTGTTTTTTTTTACGATGTACACAAAGAGAACATGTTCACAATTAATTTAGAAGATGGGCGCGAAGCGCCCTCTAAGGCTAGTAAAATATATCTTACTAGGCTTTTAGGGCGCTTCAAGCCATCCTCTTTTTTAACTTTTAATTGTGGCTTTATCTGCGAGCAATGAGCATCTTTTCTGTGTACAGTATAAAATAATAACAAAAAAAAAGTTCGCGGATTTTTAAAAAATCGCACTTTTGGATACAACTTTTTGTAATCTGGGTTTCAATAAAGCTTTCATTGGGCCATGCAAGGTTTCACACATAATTTGGACCCGATCGGTTCAGCCGTTTCGATGTTTATTGGATACAAACAAACGGACAGACAAGCCAAGTATATATAGATGCGATACAGACAACGTGGAGTTAAAGTTCTTTTGTAATCAAGGATTGGTGTTTAAATAGTGTCTAAAGGTGGAGTTAAACTGTGCAAAAGTCGTGCCATAAGTGGGTGTTAACACCGACTTTTGATTTGAACCAATTTTTAAGTCCACTCACCAACCGTGCGGAATCTGTTGGGCCCGCAAAGTCTACTTAATTCTACTTTTTTAATTTGCAGTTTGTAACTTGGTTCAAAAATCGGTGTTAACACCCAGTTATGGCAAGACTGAACTACAGAGCTCAACAACACTTTAAGCCATAGATCTATTTCTGTTTGGTTAGTTTGTTCCCCAATGTGAGGACGCGAAGAGTCCCTTAATTTTACATTTTTATAGAGCTCAAGTGTTTATAGAGCTCAAGTGTTTATAGAGCTCAAGTGTTTATAGAGCTCAAGTGTTTAAAGAGCTGAAGTATTTGTAATTAATGAATTTATGTTAAGGGTATTCTACTGAACAACAACGGGCATGGGGATGATCTGGACCCGGATGAGGTCTAAGGTCAGTATTAAGCTTAAAGTCAGGATTAAGTTTAAGGTCAGGATTAAGTCTAAGGTCAGTATTTAGTTTTAAGTCAGGATAAAGTTTAAGGTCAGGATTAAGTCTAAAGTCAGGATTAGGTTTAAAGTCAGGATTAAGTCTAAGGTCAGGATAAGTTTAAGGTCAGGATTAAGTTTTAGGTCAGGATTAAGTTTAAGGTCAGGATTAAGTTTAAGGTCAGGATTAAGTTTAAGGTCAGAATTAAGTCTAAGGTCAGTATTAAGTCCAAGGTCAGGATTATGTCTAAATTAAGTCATAAAATTTTTTATCTTCCCAGTTCTATAAATTTGTCCCAGTGTGCTGAGGATCCAGATCCAAGGGACAAAATATCTGACAAAAACTGTAAACCTCTTAAGCCCCAATTCTGAACTGTTGATAAAGAGAAATTATTAAACATTTCTGTATTGCTGATTGGGTAATAATTGTTAGCATTAAGATAAGCGAGAAAAAATACTTGAACATTCTTCTTTTGTTAAAAAAATCAGTAAATCTTAAAGAAATGTTCGTGACCTGGATCCGGATTTGGATTTGGATCTGGATCAATTTTATTTCTGGGCGGATTCAGGTTCCGGATCAGTATTAAAAGGAAATGGATCCTAAGCATTGTATGACTCGTGACCACATGCAAAAGTAGGATTAGAACCTTAGGTCTGAACTTATGAATAGCGAGAATCAGCTAAGCTAGAAATGGAAATTTTAAAAATCCTAGAGTAGTTAAGGTGTTTAACATAAATTAACAATTATTCATATATTAGGAGTGCTAGAACTACCCAACTGCCTGCAAGTGCCTTCTTCCATTACAAATATGTCCGTTTACAACTTTTAACTCAGTGTAGGGGTGTTTATTGTAGGCTGTATATTTTTCAAATTGTTTTTAAAGATTGGAGTGGGGGAAGGGGGCATCCCTTTTTCCTCACAAAATCGGCAACAGATTAACGCTAACAACATAAATGTAATTAATATGTTTCTAAATTGTTTATTTCTGAAAGCAACTCTTGCTTTTATCACTTTTTTTTGTTTTCTAAAATGATATTTTACCCTTCTTATATTTCCCTACAGCGCTCTAACGTTCACAAATCCAAAAAAATGGTCTGAATGTCAATTTCGACTGAAATACCTTTTGCAAGACAACGGACTAAGGTTACGTTACGTTACGTTACGTTACGTTACGTTACGTTACGTTACGTTACGTTACGTTACGTTACGTTACCATTTGTGAATTTATCCTCCCTTCTTCAGTTCCCAAGTGCCATTAATATATTTAGTTTTCCACAGCTTCATCTTTGGTAAACTGGTTTCAAGCAATTTGAAATATGGAATTTGAATTTTCTTTTTTGATTCGATTTAATGGGAAGAGGGTAAAATATCTCTAAGTATCGGTTGTGAACAATAAGATGGCCTTCATTATCTAAATCACATATACAACTAATTAGTTTACTAAGATAAAACCGTCCATAACATTTGTTTTACTGCCAACCTCGATAAAAGTGAAGATAACTATGATTTTACTAATTAACGTTAGTTGATTCAGCTCAAATTAGATGCAACTTGTTATTTTGTCACTAATCTTATGTAGACCCCTATCTGCTTTAAAAGTATTAATTCAACATAAGAATCTTCTCTAAAAATTTCTTAAACCTTAATTATGACGAAGTTAAATTGAATAAGTCCTAAATAGCAATGCATTCCACTACAAAGAGGAAAATGTAAATTAATGTTACTTTTACGTTGTCAAAAAAAAACCTTTAAGTTCACAAAATTGAACTAAAAATTTGCTCTGATTAAATTGTTCTAAATTTTAAGCGAAATGTTCTAATTTTCGAGCTAATTTTTCTTATTTTGAGCAACAAATTGTTTTAAATTTCGATCAAAGTGTTCTAAATTTCAATCACTTAGTTTAAAATTTTAAGAGCGTTGTTATTCTGAATTTTTAATAGAAATTACGAACGAACTGTTAGGGGTTTTCCAGCAGTGTAAAATTCAATGTTTTCTAACCATATATTTACATCACAAACTATACGTAAACATTTTTAAACAAAAACTAGTTATTTTTCAACAAATAAATCAATTTTAATTTTGACCAGGTTTTAACTGGATTTTCGAAAATATATTTATCTGTATTTAAAGTTTAATTATAATTCAGATAAATCTAGTCACATTTAAGGGCAAAACTGCCTTCTCCTTAGCCGCGCGAGACTAAAATTTGATTTTGTTCATATTTTTTGCAGTACTTATCTTGGCGTACATTGTTGATAGAAACACTTTCTAATAAAAAACATACTGAAAGCAGTTTAAAGTTACCAAAAGTTGGCTTAAAACAAATTACATTTTGTTAGGCACAAAGAAGTTTGTGAAATTTCCCTAGATTTTTAATTTTAACAAAAAAAAATTTTAAAAGCGGTGAATTTTTTTCTGGCTTTTGTATCTTATTTTTAGTTGATAATACATCTGTTTTCTGCTTCTCTTTTGTAGAAGCATTCTGAACACATGTGTATAACTTAGAAGTGCTTTTGGTAGTTCTATATTAAAAATTGAATGTTTTGGTTTTAACAGTGAAAATCAGATTTGGCTGACAAAATCCCTTTTAACATTTTTTTAAACCTCATTGACTTTTTTTGTAAATAATTAAGAAATGCAATTGTTAAATAATCTTCCAATCTATTTTCTACTTTTATTCCTACTAATACTTTATTTTCATATCTTCTTCCAGGACATCTTTTATATTTTACCATCAAATAATATTATTAAATGATGTATTTTTTTACAGTTTAGATTATGCTAATGAATTTAACTCGCCAATAATCGACGACAATCAGTTAAAAATGTTAATATTATATCATTATATGCTATGCTATGTATTTTAATTTAAATATATATTAATATTTTAAATGATTTTCTGTTTTGTGAATATCGCTCCAGTTCATGTGACTTAGGGATTAATTTAATTCTTATTCGATATCCCTTGGCGGGAATTCTCTGCAGAGACAAGGATACCTTTAATTAATGGATCAAGGATATCCCTTGGCGGGAATTCCCTGCAGGGCTACCTTTAATTAATGGATCAAGGATATCCCTTGGTGGATATACCCTGCAGGGATACCTTTAATTAATGGATCAAGGATATCCCTTGGTGGATATACCCTGCAGGGATACCTTTAATTAATGGATCAATGATATCCTTTGGTGGATATACCCTGCAGGGATACCTTTAATTAATGGATCAAGGATATCCCTTGGTTGGTATACCCTGCAGGGATACCTTTAATTAATGGATTAAGGATATCCCTTGGTTGGTATACCCTGCAGGGATACCTTTAAATAATGGATTAAGGACTTATCCTATAAACCCAGTTATGGTGAAATAACTGCGTAAATTCACTTTGACGTTGTGACTTTAAAAAAGGGTGTGTGTAGTTATAGTACAAAATAATTGTGCTATCTTTCCAAAAATGTGTAAAATCCAACTGGATCTGGGTCTAAACTGGAGAATCTACCGGAAAATTCCGTTTCCGACGCAAATTATGTTTTATTCCGGCGGAGAAACCCCTTTGAGAAGGTTTATAAATGATAAGTTTTTTCGGGGGTCTTGGATATAAAAACCAGATAATAAAGTATTATTTCTTTCTAAAGTAGAAATCTGAACCTTAAAATGGCCTTAGCTTGTAAGGCGGTTAATTCTGCAATTTGATTGTTTGTGTGTGTTTATACTATGAACAAATAATTGAAAAAATTGAAATGTCCACCGGAAATTCGGAAAAATTACCGGAATTCCGTTTTCCAGTAATTATAATTTCCGCGGGAATAAATTCTGGCGGAAAATTGGACACTCTAGTTTACACTGAAAAATGTTGACAGTATACAATAAGAGTAATAGTGTGGATGCATAGATTTAACATGATGGGGTACAATCTCTGATTTTAAACTTGAACTTGAAGAAGAGATATCATTAAATCCGCTAGATCCAACAAACAGAATCCAAACAGTATTCCAACCCAACCTCCAAACTCCGAGATAAAGTCCAAGAATGAATAAATGAACTGGGTTTTTGTCTCTCTGACCATTCTGGGTATTCTCATTGTCAGGCTTAGATTGCATCCACCTTCGCAGCTTTGATCAACCTTAATTTAAATTTATTTAAAATATGACACTGTGATCTTGCCAGGCTACTTTTGTTGTCTAAAACGTGCTGGGTGGACTCTACACCGGGTAGCCCAGACCGGATTGTACAACTGAATACATATACAGTACATGTTGTACCAGCTCGGATTATGCAAAAATTAGACTGGAAAGTGCAACCTTCTCAATTAAACGTAATTCCAGGTAACCCTTTATATAAAAAGGTATGTCCGATTCACAATGGTACCCTTCAAAGCGTTGTCTGATTAAACATGAGTTGGAAATCCATGTTTATAATTCTTCTGGATCTACAAAATTCAATCCCCTTCTCTCTGTTTTGGAATTTTTCGGGGCATTGAACACAAAATGAAATCCACTACGCCTTCTATTGACTGGTAGTCCGTGTCCTATTGGCGGCCATTAAATCTTTTTGCAAATCCGACTAATCAGGAGCGCGTAAACCCCAGTAGGTATAAAAAGCCTTTTTTTTTCAAAAAAAAGGTTAGGCCATTTTTTTCTTAAATGATGCAAAAAAGCTCTGAAACCGAAAAGTGTTTTAAAATAGCAAAAGAAATTGTTCTTATTTAAATAAAAACTAAAATTATAATCTCAAGAGAGATTTGTAAATTCAAATCATCATCTACATTTTTCTGAGAAAAAATTAAAAACTTTAAGTAATTTTATGATATTCCTT
>NW_019396345.1:288203-316301 GCF_000591075.1 Eurytemora carolleeae | reverse complement strand
TTGGTCCAAACAGAACGTGACTTAGAATGTGTCTTTTACAGGATTTAGCATAAAATAACGTGACTTAGACATATCATTGACCTTGAATGGTGCCTGAAAATGTGTCCCACACGTATTTGTGGCTATAAGAATTGTGACCTAGAAAGAGTCTTAGACATCATAGTAACTGTCACTTAGAATTGTGTCTTAGAATGTGTCTTATAATTATTGTAGCCTTAAGAATGTGACTCAGGCATAATTGTGACTTAGAATTGTAACTTTGAATGTGTCTCATATCTAATATAGCCCAAGAACAACCTGACAGACTTAATTTGTGTCTTAGACATGATATAGCCTAAAAACTTGGCTTAGACATAATTTTTATCTAGGATTGTGACTTAGAATGTGTCTTAGACATGTTTGTGACAAAGAATTGTGACCTAAAATACTTTAAAAGTAAGACATTGATGTAATTCTGCCTTAGAAGTGGGACTTAAAATGTGTCTTAGACATAATTGAGACTCAGAATTGTGTCTTAGAGTGTGTCTTATACATAGCCTTGAAGCGTGTCTTAGACAAAGTTGCAACTCAGAATTGTGACTTAGAATTAGGGTTTCCACCGGAATTCCGGGTTAAGGTTTACGTACGGAAATGATCCGGAAATTTTTTCCATTTCCATTATGGAAAAGGTTCCGGAAAACCGGAATTCCGGAACGATTTTTTCCCCCGTAAAACGGAAAATTTCCGGAACGTTGTTCCGGAATTACGGATCGTTACGGAATTCCGGAACGTTCCGGAAATTTCCGGAACGTTCATAAACCGGAAAATTTCCGGTTTCCATTTATACCGGAATTATCCCGGAATTCCGGTTTACGCAACAAATTTCCGGATCATTCCATTTCCAAAATGGAAATTTTTTTCCGGAAAAATGGAAACCCTACTTAGAATGCATCTTAGACATGATGGTGTCTCCAACACCATCACTGAGATGTAATTGTGACTTAGAATGTGTCTTAATAATGGTGTATAATATTTTCTCATGTTTTCAGAATCCCTGTGTGAGGGAGGGGAAGCAGATCCTTCAGTAACCTTTCAAAATTTAGTTTAAAAAGGCAAATAGAACAAAAAATGAAAAGAATTAAAATCTGAATGCAGAGAAGAACTGATCTTCTGCAGGGCTCAGAGGTGGTTTTATGACAAACAAGCCCTCCCACCCTCCTGGCCATGCTGGGTGTGTACATTGCCGCGCTAAAATTGGCAGTTCTAATGATAGAAATTCGACTTGTAAATTTCTGCAGCACAGATTTTTAGAAAATGACATAGATTTGTCTGATTCCAGATATAAATACGAGGAGTTTGAGGTAAATATGGTAAATAAGCCTCCTCTCCTTTCCTTACAATTAAATATTTTTCATTATTAATATCATTAGTATTGTCATTATAGCATTAGCATTATTATCATTGTTTTTGTTACTGTTATTATTATCATTATTACTTTTTTTTGTGATTGCTATTATTATTGTTATTCATACTGACCGGCCCCCCCCCCCTCCTATCAATTGTGTACATGGATCTCAAATGTAAGACATGTGGCTGCAGCTCTCGGCACCCTAGCCTATCCTAGCCGCAGCGCTTGGCCCAGAAAGTGTCTTAACTTAAACTAACCCATGGCCGCAGGGGTATAGGCCCCCTAGCCTGTCCTTGCTGCAGCGCTTGGCCCAGAAAGTGTCTTAACCTAACCTAACCCTAAATAAATACTAATTTAATTGAAAATTGTTGAAAAAGTGGTCATGTACAAAATTGATAGGGGGGGGGGGTCCAAAAATCGTTCTCTAGGACAGACCCTATTCTGTAAAGTGGGGACAAAATGATTAAGAGGGGTGTGTGGGGATGGGGACAGATATGGCGGGTTTTACCTCTTTCCCTCCCCCCCCCCCCCTTCTTGACATTTTGAGGGGGAGGGGAGATGATTTATGAAAAATATATCCCTATGATTATTATTATTTTTCAATGAAAATAATATTTTTAACTATATTTATTTCTCATGTTTTCAGAATCCCTGTGCTAGGGAGGGGAATTACATTTCCTATGATTAGCTATAACCATTCAACCTGAGCCAACCCTTGCACCGGGATCCAACCCTTGTATCCCGATCCAGCCCATGTATTCTGATCCAATCCTTGTATCCCGATCCAACCCATGTATCCTGAGCCAACCCATGTATCCTGAGCCAACCCATGTATCCTGATCCAACCCTTGTACCCTGATCCAACCCATGTATCCTCCTGAGCCATCCCTTGTACCCTGATCCAACCCATGTATCCTGATCCAACCCATGTATCCTGATCCAACCCATGTATCCTGATCCAACCCATGCATCCTGATTCAACCCTTGTATCCTGATCCAGCCCATGTATTCTGATCCAACCCATGTATCCTGATCCAACCCATGTATCCTCATCCAACCCAATTGTACCCTAATCCAACCCATGCATCCTGATCGAACCCATGTATTCTGATCCAACCCATGTATCCTGATCCAACCCTTGTATCCTGATTTGTTAAGTCCTCCACAAATGGGACACACTTTTAACTGCCGTTTGTTAACCACTTGGAGATTTCTTTTCTCTGAAATGAAAATGGATAAAGGAACCTAAAAACACCATGAGGGCAACCATTGGAGTTCAGTTTACCTTTAAAACTCTTGCGAGGGCTTGCTGATGTTTTGGGAATGCCTAGTTTGTGTATTTCAAACTTTCTTATCATTACTCGTATGGGGTCCTGAACTTCCTCATCCTTAAAACCAAAACTGATTACACTACTTCTAAAATATAATTCTGTTAGTGAACGTCTTGTTTACCTCTGATGTAGAGGAAGGTGTTTTTGTCCTCTTGTAACTTAATCTGGATTCTGTGGCCATTATTTCTTGAAATGACATTTTTGATGCTTTCCTATAGGTTAAAGATATTTTAGAGATTTCCGCAGCTTGGGTTATGTAAGGTGAATTGTTCTAGAATCATACTGCAGTACACACAGTACTGCAGTATGCATATCAGGGGCTACACAAGCCCACAAATGTGACTTAGACATGATTGGGACTGAGAAGGTGTTTTTGTGACTTAGAAAGTGTCTTAGACAAAGCTGTGACACAAATTGGTCTGAAAAGTGAGGGGAATTGAATGAAAGTAATTTGTTTATTGACAGAGAATAATAGGAGAGTTGTTACTTAGAAACAAATCAATATTGTTTTTCTAAATAAAAAGTTATGTTTAAAGTTTGCCATCGATTATTCCTAAAAGGATCGTCTTTACACATACACAGTTTCAAGGGATTCTCCATTTATTCGAGTGGCATGTCCGATTCAGAAAGGTACCCTAACAATAGGAGGTATATATATAGTAAATATACAACATTGATACTTGGTTTTAAAATTAAATAATTTATGTATTTTTTTCGATTCTAAAACTGCTGGTCTTAGAACATTGCCAAAATTTAGCTAATAGTACACTCTAATAGTACTCTGTAATAGTACACTCTAATAGTACACTATAATAGTACACTCTAATAATACACTCTAATAGTACACTCTAATAGTACACTCTAATTGTCCACTCTACTAGTACACCCTAATAGTACACCAAAATAGTACACTCTAATAGTACACTTTAATAGTACACTGACACTCGTACACTTTAATAGTACACATAGTACACTCTAATAGTACACTCTAATAGTACACTCTAAATTTCAAAATCAAAAAGGATGTTTATGTGGCAGCAAAGTTTGGATAGCTGCCAAATAAGAAGTAACAAATCGCTTATATTTAACAAAAACCGCGTATTAAGAAGACATCTGACTCGTGGTGCCAAGTTTGCGATTTTGTCGTGTTTATCTGACATTCAAATTTGGATTTCAAAACATACAGAGTATACTATACAATTCTCTGCCAACATGTTACTTTGAAAGAAAATAATAAATAAAACTGTTCTTTTTGTAGTTTAATAATTATAGTATGAATGAAAGTAACCCTAAAAGTAAAGTATGGACTCTAATCTCAATAATTTTGTGCCGGGGCGGTTTAACAACTATTTTTTTTTTGAGGGGAGGGTTTAACAACAAATTCCTCATCTCGACATTTATTCACAACCATCTAAAGGTTCCACTCAATCAAAAATCGATGAGATTTTTGCCAATTTTGTTTAATTGATTGATTGATTAACGTTTGTTCTCCGTGCCAGGTTTTTTAAGGCTGGCACCTTAAAATCTAAAGTTAAAATAGGTACTTTTCTGGTTCTGAAATATACATATTAAGATCTAACAAAAAGTGAAAATGATGTGAATTCAAAGACGTTGGCGTTGCGAGTTTGCGACACATCAAATTTGTTCCGAAATTGAAAATTGATCCAGCTTTGTAGAGCCCTTTAAGTTTTGAGAGAAGTTTCTAACTCGGGGTAATAATAAGTTGAAATTCCATGATACACAGAAAACTGGTAATTTCCATGAAAACTCTAAAAATGGGCATTTTTTACACGAATTTGAGACAAAACAAATACTTGAGCGCCCCCACATCTTTTTTGTTAGAATCTTTTTATATATCAAGATTTTTTTTATAAGGATACATTTATGAGCGTGAAAAGTAATTATAAATATTGAAATCATTATAAATCAATGCTACCTACAATTGTTTGGAAAAAAAAAAGATTATCTGAATATATTCATCTTGTCCATTCTCATTATGAAACATAAGACAAACACATTCTGAGCGAAGTATTGTGACAATAACCAGCCATCCCCCCTCCCTCTGAACCCCCCTAAAATATCCCTCCCCCCCCAAACACCTTCCATCCCTTTTAAGCATATACATTTTAATTTGAGAAGATAGACTTGTTAGGAGTTGATTAGAATTTGTAAATATTTACTTTTCTTCTTGAATACATCTTCCACTCTCAGTTCAACTCCAAAATATTAAACAAAATGGTTGATGTTTTTTGTATATTTTTTCTCAAGGATTAGAGTTGAGATTAGCGCAGAAAAAGAGGTTTCTATTGCTAATTGGGGTGGTAACCGTAGTAAGGAGTTTACTTAAAAATTTAATCTTAAATCTTTGAAACAAATGAAGACTTTTTTCTGTTTCTTTATATTTTTTGAATTTGTTTGCTGAATTATTAATTATTTTATAATACCCCCCCCCAATATATATAGATATATAGATACCCTTTTTAATGAATTTTTATGATATTTTGAACCTGTCGGAGGTACCAATTAAAATTCCACTTTTAAACTCGATTAAAACTCCACTTTTCATCATCCAGATATTACCCAAATATCATCCAGATATCATCCAGATATCATCCAGATATCATCCAGATATCCTCCAGATATCATCCAGATATCATTCAGATATCATCCAGAAATCATCCAGAAATCATCCAGAAATCATCCAGAAATCATCCGGAAATCATCCAGAAATCATCCAGAAATCATCTTGGTGAAAAGTCGAGTTTTAATCCTTGTATGGCACGACTATAGCCGATTAAAACTCCACTTTTAAACTCGATTAAAACTCCAATTCTGGAAGACAAAAGTCGAGTTTTACTCGATTTTAACTCGAGTTATTGTTTGCTGGGAAGAAAGAATTTTAAGAAGGTATAATGTCTAATTAATTTTTCGAATAAAGTTTCGCCTTTAATCGTCTACAAATTGAGTTCAAAATATTAATTCAATTAATCTTTGTAAAATAAGTATCTAAAATGTTGTCTCGTAGGTTAATCTAAAAAGTCTATGAATATTCTTTGCTGTAAAATGCTATAATCATTGTAAATATCATTTATTATAAAGTTTGAGACTTTATTCCAGTTTTCTAGTAAACTATGCACATCTCCCTCCCTGTCATAAATATCCCCGCTTCTGTATAAATTATGTATCTAAGCTCCCCTCAGTTTCATATTGATATGCAAAGCTGTCCTGAGTGCCAAAAAAGCTGACTCTGATATTGACATTTGATGCTCTAGTGAAATCCTCAAATTGTTGTTTTATTCTTGAACATGATTTTCAATCGTGCAGTGAGGTGAGGTGAAACCCATACAAATATGAAATAGTAAGACAGTTGATAGACTAAAAGAGACTGTAAAGTCACGTGATACAGACGGAAATCACGTGACCAGTTAACTGCACTGCCATTGGCGCAAGTTCTGGGGACGTAATACGGACTATACGGACTATCAATTATATCTATTAAAAATGCAAAATAAAAATAAAATAAAATCACAATATGAACAAACCTGAGATTCTCAGGCTCCTGTGGGATATCGTCGTTTTTCAGATTGGTTGCATGTTGCTGAATATGATCTGTGTATTACTACAACTTTTATACAAAATTGCATATATATATATGAGTTTTTGTATAAATTTGACACAGTTTTCTATCAATTTCTCGAGACAGGTACATCAGATAGATGTCTTATATGTATCGTTCAACGCCTGAGATTCTCAGGTTTCATTTTCCTTTGTGATTTAGATTAGCCCAATAGACATGAAATATAGTAAACATGTACTGGTACAGTCAACTTAGACCTATTTTACTTAACTGGTAAAACCATAGATTAATTAGCAATATCAGATAGAAAACTAGATGTCGTCTTTTCAAGATTTAAGGGTTTTTCGTTCACAATAACCCTGTGACAGAAGCCAAAATGAGTTAGGCGCATGTTTCAGAGAGAAAGTCTGTTCTATGCCGCATGCACGTAACTTCTTTGGGCTTCTTCGTCAGGGTTATTGTGAACGAAAAGACGACATCTAGTTTTCTATCTGTTATTGTCAATTAATCCATGGGTAAAACTATTTGATTTATAGCATCATGAAATACAATTAGATTAGTTCAATGTCGTATCTATGTTCCAAATTTGTACGTCCCAGTAGTACGTTGTAGCAAATTGTTAAACTATAACATGCGTCGTAACTTCTTACTTTAAAGTAAATTGCATGTATATTGTATAGTTGATATCTTCTATATTTTAAAGCATTAGTTCTCTCTTTAAACAATTGTTAATAAGAAGGCTAATGTTTTGAATTTCTAATATGTAACCGGATATGCTCGTCTTGTAACCAGATATGCTCGTCTCTTAACCGGATATGCTCGTCTTGTAACCAGATATGCTCGTCTTGTAACCGGATATGCTCGTCTTGTAACCAGATATGCTCGTCTTGTAACCGGATACGCTCGTCTTGTAACCGGATATGCTCGTCTTGTATCCGGATATGCTCGTCTTGTAACCGGATATGCTCGTCTTGTAACCGGATATGCTCGTCTTGTAACCGGATATGCTCGTCTTATACCATTATACCATCACAACTAGAAGAACTATAGTGTCACAAAGTCTCTTACCAGCAATGCCGCATACATTTGACTTTTTAAATATTATCATTTAATATTAAAATGCTAAATATCCATGTCGGTAATTTTTTACAAGTTTTAATAAGGCACGAAGCGCAATGCAAAATACTACTTTATATAAAGTTGTTTTGATAAAGATAAAAGTTTTATACACACTTTTGTCCCCTTTCATGATAATTTAAAATAAATTCATAATAATAGTCTTTGTGATATTGACAGGAAAATATGTTTCAATTAGTTAGTGTCGAATTATAATAAGGATAAACATTTTTAATATTTTGAACATTATGAGACTTTAAAAAATCTTCTTTTTTCCCCAATATATAAAGTTTTTTTTACCTTGGAAAGATAATAAAATTTATGACCCTTTCTACCCCCCCCCCCCTCTAAACGAAACATAAGTTTTGCCACAAACTAAAGTTTACTAATTGTTTGATCTAATAAAATTCATAGTTTGAAATGTCTAAGGCTTATGACATTGGACTGCACAGACCTAAAGATTAGAAAAGAATCAAGTTTGTCATTTGAAGATGTCAGAAATTCATAAAATCAAAACAATGGACATTACAAGTCTTCTGTGATTTCTATGTTGTAAAAAATAAAACCAGTTTAAAATTTTAGATTCTCGGAGAACAGTTCATTGGATTCTGCAGAAGAATTTGCATGTGCTGAAATGACAAAAACTGGGTGAGAGCTGCTACAAACTTTTCAGAACTATAATTTAACAAGAAATAGATAGGTTGATAGACAGGTAGCCGGACTACGATAGTTTGATAGACAGGTAGCCGGACTACGATAGTTTGATAGACAGGTAGCCGGTCTATGATAGTTAGTTTGATAGACAGGTAGCCTGTCTATGATAGTTTGATAGACAGGTAGCCGGTCTATGATAGTTTAATAGACTGGTAGCCGGTCTGTGATAGTTTGATATACAGGTAACCGGTCTGTAATAGTGTGATAGGCCACTAGTTGGTCTGTAATAGTTTGATTGACAGGTATCCGGTCTGTGATATTTTGATAGACCAGTAGTTGGTCTGTAATAGTTTGATAGACAGGTAGCCAGTCTGTGATAGTTTGATAGACAGGTAGCCGGTCTGGGGTAGTTTAAGGGACAGGTAGCTGGATGTGACAGTTTGATAGACAGGTAGCCGGTCTGGGGTAGTTTAATAGACAGGTAGCTGGTCTGTGATAATTTGATAGACAGGTAGACGGTCTCTGATAGTTTAATAGACAGGTAGCCAGTCTGTGGTAGTTTAATGGACATGTAACTGGTCTGTGACAGTTTGATAGACAGGTAGCCGTTCTGTGGTAGTTTGATGGACAGGTTGCCGGTCTGTGATAGTTTGATAGACATGTAGCCGGTTCTAAATAGTTTGATGAACAGGTAGCCGGTTTTTAATAGTTTGATAGACAAGTAGCCTGTCTGTGAAAGTTTGATACACAGGTAGCCGGTCTGCGATAGTTCGATAGACAAGCAGCATGTCTGTGATAGTTTAATAGATAGATAGCCGGTGTGGATAGTTTGATAGACAGGTTGCCGGTCTCCGATAGGATGATGGACAGGAAATCCGTCTCTGATAGTTTGATAGACGGAAAATCTATCTCTGATAGTGTGATAGATAAGAAATCTGTCTATAATAGTTTGATAGACAAAAACTCTGTCTTAATTGGTTAATAGATCGAATATCTTTCTTTGATATTTAGAGAACATGAGAATCGACAGTGATAGTTCAAGAGACAAAGGACTAACAATGAGAGTTTAAGAGACAAAGGATTGACAGTGATAGTTTAAGAAACAAAGGACTGACAATGATAGATTAAGAGACAAAGGATATCTCTGTTCTCAAAGAGATATGTTAGATCTGAGATGAAATATCTCTGTTGCATTATGAGATATGATAGGTTAAAGATAAATATCTCTGTTCTTAAAGAGATATGTTAGGTCTGTGATGAAATATCTCTGTTGCATGATGAGATATGATAGGTTAGAGACTAAACATCTCTGTTCTAAAAGAGATATATTAGGTCTGTGAAGAAATATCTCTGTTGCATGATGAGATATGATAGGTTAGAGATTAAACATCTTTGTTCTAAAAGAGATATGTTAGGTCTGTGATGAAATATCTCTGTTGCATGATGAGATATGATAGGTTAGAGATTAAACATCTCTGTTCTAAAAGATATATGTTAGGTCTGTGATGAAATATCTGTGTTGTATGGTGAGATATGATAGGTTAGAGATTAAACATCTCTGTTCTAAAAGAGATATGTTAGGTTTGTGATGAAAAATTTCTATTACACGAAGAGATATGTATTATAAAGGTTTTCTCTGAGGTTTGTTTGTTTGATCTCAAATAATATAAATTTAGCTTTTAAATAAATAATAGCATTTACGTAATTACTACAGTTGGAACCAAAAACCTCTGTAATAGGAAGGCGACTTTTAGAATGTTTTTGGAATTCCATTGTTATGATTTACTTTCAAACAAAGAGTTATCAGATTAGACGCTATAGGTCCTATCGTTGTAATCTCTAGTAACCCTCAATTTTATAAGATAAATACCGATTCACAACGATATCCTTCTTACTGTTTACTATATCGTCATTTTTCAGACTAGTTTTGTAAAATAAAAATTAAAAAACTGTATGCAACAGTAAATCAGAGAATAATTTAAATATTAAAAAGAAATAATTAAACTACCTAGGCTAAGTTGAACCACTTTCTTCATCTATCAGAGCACATGAGAAGTGGGTTAACTACAACTTTGTATTTCTTCTACTTTTAGCTTTTCCTTTTATATGGTTCCCGTTAATATAAACAAAATCAAAATTATCTCCCAATAACTTGCTCTTCTATTCATTTATTTTTTATCATCACATTATTTTGTTTAGGATCTCGTCGTCTAGAACACATGTTCTTTAATTTTAAATTCTATGCAAGTTATACATAATTTTGAATTTAGTGTCTATAGTAAATGTCAGGTCTTATATCTGTAAAAAAAACATCTTGTAAGCACAGTTTCTTTGGCTAGAATTCACGCCTTGTATATAAAGTGTCCTATGCAAAAAAAAGAGTCTTGTACATATAGATTCTATGACAAGATTATAGGTCTTGTAAAAATAGTGCTTTGGGCAAGAAAAACGTCTTGTAAATATAGGTTTTACGGTAAGAAAAAACGTCTTGTAAAAGTACAATGTCTTTGGCTAGAGACGTCTTGTAAAATAAAAATATTTGGATAAAATGTAAGCGAGGATGTGTTTTGAGGACGGAGGATTGTAACTAACTGAGGAAAACGGGTTCTTCCTCTCCCTTCTTCTTCATTTCCATAGATTGGAAGAAATAGCGGGGACCCAGGGGGGATACACGAATACAAAGATACAGGACATACAGGATACAGGGATACAAGATACAGAGACACAGGGGGATACACGGATACAGAGATACATGACATACAGGATACAGGGATACAGGATACAGAGACACAGGGGGATACACAGATACAGTGATACAGGACATACAGGATACAGAGACCCAGAGGGGATACACGGATACAGAGATACAGGACACACAGGATACAAAGACCCAGGCGGATACACGGATACAGAGATACAGGACATACAGGTACAGTATACAGGTATAACGGGTACATGGGTACAGGGTACAGGTATACAGGATATAGAGACCCAGGGGGATACACGGATATAGAGATACAGGATACAGATACAGGATACAGATACAGTATGCAGACACCCCCCTGGGTATACACGGATACGGAGATACAGGACATACAGGATACAGGGATACAGAATACAGAGACCCAGGGTAAATGCACGGATACAGAGATACAGGGCATACATGATACAAGATACAGAGATACAGAATACAGGACAAAGACATGCAGGATACATAGATACATGATACATAAAAAGGGTGAAAGATTTTTTACAAAGATAGGAATCAATTTCAAATAGTAAATACTTATGTGTTTTTAATTCTATATGGCCATCAAAAGATTTGTGTTTTCATGCCATATTCAACGGAATAAACTGTTTTACAAGCCGTTTTCTGCGCTAAATTAGGCTTTGCAAGACGGATCTTTTGATACCATAACCACATATTCTGAAAAATGCTTTTTGTAAATACTGTTTAAAATTAAAAAGCATAGTTGTGGAAGACGATGCCTGGCCGCGTTAAACAAGTTCCACAAGATTCAACAGAATGAGATAGAACGGATACGGGGCACAGTACTCATAGAACATCTACACATGTGATATCGATATTGACTCATGTTCTGGATCCTCTAGTAATAAGTTATAGGAAATATATATATACTGAAAGTTATTTATGCGTTTTCATTAGAGTCTGACTCACGTCCTCTATATAGTAGTATTTACTACTTGATATGAGGGGTCCATATAATTCACAAAATAGCTGATTTTCTCGATCCCAAAATAATTTTTTGCCCCCCAACTTTAAAAAAAAACCCCACTTGTAAAAAAATGCCCCCAATTAAAAAAATATTTTCAAATTCCACTAACACATTTGCCCCAATTTGCCCCCAATTAAAAAATATTTTCAAATTCCACTAACACATTAGCCCCCAATTGGGAAAAAATACCCCCAATTAAAAAAAATGCCCCTAATTAAAAAAACATTTTCAAATTCCACTAACACATTTGCCCCCATTTGCACCCAATTATAAAAAAAATGCCCCCAATTACAAAAAATGCCCCCAATTAAAAAACATTTTCAAATTCCAATAACACATTTGCCCCCAATTTTAAAAAAATTCCCCCAATGAAATAAAAATGCCCCCAATTTTTTTTTTAATTATCATTTAAAAAACAATTGGCCCCAATTAAAAAAATTTGCCCCCATTTCTTTCAAATTTGTCAATCTCAAATGGGATTGAAAAAGGAATTATATGGACCCCTGCTTGATATGTTTTTCATGAAAATGCTTCACCCTTCATATACATATTTGGAAACAGATATAAACAGGGATCCAGGGGGGGGGGGTAAACAGATACAGTGATACAGGATACAGAAATGCAGGATACAGGCTTGCAGTGATACATGGTTCTGGATACCGGGAAAACAGATACAAGATACAGTTACAGAGAGACAGATACATGGGTTTACGACGGATTTATATACACTGGGGAAGGAAAAAACAGATTTAATTGTTAGATTTACAGTACAAATTTTTTTTTTGCATTTTTGGACATCATCAAAATACCTCGCTGCCTTCAATTCATTGACAAGAAATAGGTTCAGAGTCTGAAGGTATATATGTTATGCAATTGCATTTTACAATAGTTATAACACATGTGCGTTTGAATACTTGAATATATAATTGATTGCATGTTAACTGTAGCTCTGACCAAACGGCTGGACCAAATTGGGTAAAATTTGTCAAGGAAACCCATATGGATGCCCGGGGGGGGGGGGGTTAACACTAAAAACTAGAATCTGACCAGAACCAACCTTTACAGTCCTATAGTTTGTACTGCCCCACTGGGGTTTCCAGCAAAAAATGAAAATTGTTTTGCAAAAAAATCGCATATTTTGCATTTCGTTCTCTCGGCAAAAATGCTAAAATTTTCGCTTTAATCTGTTTCGCGAATAACTGCTAACTTTTCGCAAAATAGGAAATGCGAAAAAAAGCACAAAATTACACACAAAAAATTGGTCCAATTAAAATATTTTATTCTTGTAATTGGCTGGTTCATGGCTAGCTTTTGGGTGAAGAAAGATAACTACAGTAATCAAATTTTCTTCATTAAACAGTGATTAAACATAAAAAGTAAAGAAAGAGAAATTATTAAAATGAAATAATAAAACTTGAAATGTTGAGCTCTCAGAGCAAAGAAGTTTTTTGCGCAATTAATTGTTGCAACACTTATCTTTTTCACAAAAAAAAATTCGCGAAATTTCGCATAGTTTTAGCATTTTTTCGATTCATTAATTTTCGCGAAAACAATGCGAAATTTCGAGAAAAAGATTGCGAAATGTGAACGAAAATTGTCGCATTTTTTTCGCAGACTTCAGACTGCATCCGGTTAAATTAACTATAAAAGAAGCAACGCTTTGCGTGCCTTGGTTCTATCTACTATCTCCTTGCAAAGTTTTAGGTAGGTATGTATGTAAGCTATGCATTGCATTACACATTAGTAACCTAGTAACAGTCAGCCAGGCAGTAATTGATTGCATTCAACCTAACTTAATTAGTATGTTTTAAAGCTTACAGGGAGTGTAATCGTAATTTTACGAGTGAACCTCCATGCACAGATGGCAATGTTCGGTTTACAACTGTACCCTTGGAATCTTTATCTTATCAATGATGTGGAAGATATTGTAGTTTGTCTAGGTAGATATACGCAAGTTACTTTTATAGAGAAACAATGAAAATTATTCGGTTTTCAAAATTATAAAAATATTGACATTAATCGTTACTTGATCAGACAACGGGCGTTGACATCTCTGCATCTTAGGTCACAATAAATTACGCTTACATCCCCTTTAAGTGGAATGCATGGTTTTATATACAGGTAAATTGAATTTAAAATTAAGAAGTTAGTTAGTATCTTGGTATCCTAGCATACTAGGATATATCTTGGAATGCTTGCATCCTTTCTGTCTAGATTAAATTAGCTTCTTGCAAATATTTAATTAGTCTAGGAGGAGGGAGGGAGGGGGGGGGGAATTATGAGATTAATACTCTGTTATAAACTGTAATCACATATATAGTCTTATCTTATAATTTTTAGCTTGTATGTCATTATCATTATACATGAATGAGAAAAAGTCAAACTGTAGCAAAACAAATATTAGGTTCTACAAACCCTCTTTCAAAAAAAAATCCAATTTAACCAAAAAATTTAATTTACCAAAAAGTATGTGTATTATAAATAACAATTTGTTAATTAAGGTTAAGTTAGTTATGAATGAAAAATATAATATAATAATACAAAACTTTAAGGTTAAAGCTGAATTTAATCTGAATAATTCTATTTATCTTCTTCCTTCATTTATTATTAAAATAAAAGTACTTTTTTAATAATATATATCACTTTCTATTTTCCTTAAAATAAAAGTAGCTTGACAAAAATAACCCAAACTTTATAACCAAAGAGAATAGAATATATATTAGAGTGGAATATAACAATCCCTCGGTATGAATTTTGTCAGTCCCTTTCAGCCTGAAAGGGAGTTCAAAGTGTACAAATTATGTAAATGTTCACAAATTATATGCAGTAGAATACATTAATATAGTATGTTCCCTAGACTATCCATTTCAATTTCGAATTTTTTAAACTGTTAAATAAACTTTATAATTAATTAGGTGAATAAAAAACATCATTTGATTTAAAGTTATAACGGAAAATCGTCGTTTGTAAAGTGAAAGGCATAAAGTCTATGTGAAATCATCATTGGTCAATGATGAAACCAGCTTATTTCATAATTTGGTTTTCTTTTAATATTAATTTTAGATTTTCTATAAAATGATGTTCCAGGGCCCAAAAGGTTATACAGCGCAAATATGTGAAGTACACCTGCAGTATGTAAACAGTACAACAAAATGGCCGTTTTACACTTTTTTCGAGTAAATTCCACTCTAATATATATTCTATTCTCTTTGTTTATAACCCTAGTTTAGAAATGAGAGAAGTATAAATAATAGGCAAAGAAATTTCGCTATTGTTTCCAGTCGGCACTCAGCCTATTGTTGGAGAAATTAAGGAAATCTATGTTTTTACTTCTTTTCATAGTTATTTCACAGCTCTTTCAACTGTACACAGAACACTGTACATAATATACCTAATATAGGAATAGAACAAATTTATATCGTAAAGAAGTGAAGATAGAAAAATAAGAAGAAAAAAAGGAAAAATGATATGGATTAATGGTGGAAAGATAGAAAGTTAGAATGAAAATGTATAGCAATTTAACAAGCTAAAAAAATATAGATCGAATGATCAAATGATAGAAAGATAGAAAGATAGAGAGATGAAGATAAAGAAAGTTAAAAAGCTATAAAAATAAATAGATAGAAAGATAAAATTTAGAAAGATACAAAGATACAACAATACAAAGATAGAAAAATAGAAAGATAGAAAAGTAGCAAGATAGAAAGATAAAAAGTTAGAAAGATAGAAAGAGAGAGAGAAAGAAAGAAAGATAGAAGGAAAGATAAAAAGATAGAAAATCAATAGAAATTTAAATTAATAGAAAGATAGAAAAATATAAATGTAGGAGAAAGAAAGATATAAAAATAAAAAGATAAAAAAGAAAGAAAGTTGTATATTTAAAAAAATAGAGATATAGAAAATTATAAAGACACAAATAGAGATAAAAAGAAAGTTGAAAGATAAATAAAATAGAATGATATGAAGAAAGAATTAAAGATAGAAAGATAGGAAAATAGAAAGAAAAAGAAAGTTTAAAAGTTACAAACAAATAGCTATAAAAATAGAAAGATAGTAATATAGTATAGTAAGAAGATAAAGTGAAAAAAGTTAGAAAAATGTAGATAGAAAATTTAGAAAAATGTAGATAGAAAATTTAGAAAAATGTAGATAGAAAAAATAAGAAAAATGTAGATAGAAAAGTTAGAAAAATGTAGATAGAAAAGTTAGAAAAATATAAAGATATAAAGATATACAGATAATAGATAGAAAACTAATAGAAAGTAAGATATAAAAATAAAAAGAAGAAATAATGAAATAAAAAGATTTTTAGATAGGAATGTCACGGACCTCTGCCCCGTTAGTAAAAGTAAATTGAAACTATATGAAGTATAAAGTCTGACCGCGTCAACCTTGTTGCACCGACTAGTGGTGGCCACGTACAGCTATGTACAGTACAAACTGGGACCAGAAAGGTTGACCCGGCTCGGAAATTCAAATGTACTACGGCTACCCGGAATGTTGTTTAATAGGAGGACAGGAAATTTAGTAGAAAGTAACATTTCATGGATTCATGGATAATTTGATAATTACAAGTATTATTGAATTTTCACAAAACAACATTAAATATATCGAACATAGTCATAAATAATATCTTTTATTTCACATTGCAAAGACATGTCCCAACATTTTTAGTAGGACGACAGATAGATAGAGTGTCAGATAGATAGGAAGGTTTAATGATAGGAAGATAGATATTAGGAAGATACATAGATTGTCAGATAGCTAGGAAGGTATAATGACAGAAAGAGAGAAAGATGACATGATTATTTTAATATATTCTTTTGAGGGTAATAAAACGAGGAGGAGGGAATATATACCTCATATCTAACTCTAAAGTTCAATTCTATCTTTGAATACTCCTTTGTTCAGTTCAGTCTTAATAGTTGATGCATAATTTTCATAACTGTGTGTATATCTGCATCATCTTTTAAAATTCCTGAAATTTAGCTGACATTAACTATGGGAGAACTGAATAAGTTTTATGATTCATAAAAACTAAGGAAGTTCTTAATGGGAAAAATATTCATATTCAATATAATTTGCAAACAGTGACACTGCACACAACAACAATAAAGAAAAAAAGAATTTGTGGAACATGAAAAAAAAACATTCTAACTTTTAATAAATTCATAAAACAAGAATTGTTAAAATTAAAAAATGAAAAAAGTGTTCAATTTTGCGACGGAAAATTAATTTATTTCGTTTAAAAAAGGAAAAAACGTTTTAGAAAACAGCTATTTTCTAAAACATTCGTTTTTTAATTTTCAAAAACGATTTCTTTCTGTTATGAAAACAGTAATTCCCACTGATAAGATAGCATGTAGGATTGCTTACATCAACGACGATATGTCTTTTTAAACTTTATAATATATACATAATTCTGTAAATATATTTATTGTTTCTTTATATTTAATATATTCAAACGATTTAATGCTTTAAGTATTCTGGTTATTTCCGCCATTATTTGAATTTTAAAACAATCTAGCCTTTTTTTAAGATTATGTANTAATAATAATAATAATAATAATAATAATAATAATAATAATAATAATAATAATAATAATAATAATAATAATAATAATAATAATAATAATAATAATAATAATAATAATAATAATAATAATAATAATAATAATAATAATAATAATAATAATAATAATAATAATAATAATAATAATAATAATAATAATAATAATAATAATAATAATAATAATAATAATAATTTTGATAAAATTAATGATAACGTAAGATAAAAATTAAAAATATATAAATATATACATTTAGATGTTGGGAATCATAAAAGTAAAAGCAATGCTTCTCTGATATAAGAAGTGTGGGATGACTAAAAAGCAAATTAATTATCAAAGTATAATAGAAAGATTACTCAGCGTCTTCTTGTGCAAAAAAGTTTCCGTAGCTTGCAAAAACTAGATGAGGGACAAGACAGTGTTGAGATTAAGGGGGATGTCCCCCCCACACCCCCTGAAAAGAATTGGGCGGATGAGATTAAGGACTCCCTCACGGGCAGCTATAGTTCATTTGAATTTCCGGTCCCAGTTTGTACTGTACCTAGCTCTATGGACATAACTAGCCGGTGCAACAAGGTTGACGCGGTCAGACTTTATGCTTCATATAGGTTGAATTTACTTTTACTAAAGGGGCAGATTTGTGTGCCCTGAATTGGGCGATTGAGATTCAGGATTACCCCCTGGGAAAATTGGTAGAAACAAGGAGAAAGTGAAACCTTAAGATCTTTTACTTACATTTAAAAAAGCTTTCCTGCATTGCAGCGTCCCCTAATGATATATTGAGCAGCTAGATCAACTATAGTTAATATATCGTTTTAAGAATAAATTAAATGAGAGCACCGGACCCCAACCCACACAGAAATTAGGTCCTCCTTTTATTTACATATATTTTCATAAATATTGGCAAAAAGTTATTTTAAATTTTTTTATTTTTCTAATTAGTCCAAATAACCGGCCGAATAAGAATAAGAATAAGAAAATCTGAACAATACCGTGCAGAAACTAAAAAATAACTATCTAATTTTAAAAAGTGGGCAAAAGAATTGATTCCAGTGGCTTCTGTTTACATTTCTATTTAGTTTTACAGATACCAAGGATTACTTAGATCTAACAGAATATGCTGTAATAAATGCTCATATGAATTCCAATATTGTAGGAATGGTATAAAAAAATAATTTTAGATCATGTAAAAGTTCTTAAACTTATATTACTTCGGCTTAAAGGGAGTGTTCGCGAAAAATGAAAGGGGGTATAGGCTTAATGCGATAAAAAAGCGCTTTTGATCGCTACTAATCTTACTTCTATCTGTTGCGTCTATATCCTGTGCAAGTAGTTAAAAGGAAAAAAGTTGCTGAAAAATCTTGAGCCCAGCGGTTGAAAGCAAAAAAGTGTGTTTAACTACTAAAAAAGTTTTAAAAAGTGAATAAAAATATGAATGAAAAAAGCAGGAATTTATTGATTGAACAAATTTTAAATTTGAGAAAAAAAAGGCGCATTTCTTATTCTGAACTGCGTAGAGTCTAGGCTAGATCTCAACCGCTCCCGCTGAGTTTTTTTCTCCAAAGTATATATCATTCAATATTAACTATATATGAATGCGTCGAAAAATAACCGATTACTATTGTTTGTAATATCTGATTGATTTGTTTGGAATTAAATTGATTTGTTTACGATCCGAGTTGAATGTTGCATCTTTCCGAATTTGTATGGGCGCTGCGTTCTTCCGTGTGAGTCGTTTCTAACAATTTTCTCCTTATAGACGCAACAGATAGAAGTAAGATTAGTAGCGATCAAAAGCGCTTTTTTATCGCATTAAGCCTATACCCCCTTTCATTTTTCGCGAACACTCCCTTTAAATGTCCATCAAATGAAAGTAGAAGTAAGGAGGTTTTCCTTACCGGGGCTTGGCATAAAATGTTTACTTAAAAATGTTTTTTTTACAATTACCTCAGTTCCTGAGCTGTCCTTGTATGTAACGAAAGAATGTGAAATATAGAATTTACATTTTAAAAGACAGGTCATTTAAGGAACAGTGGTAAGCGGATATTACAATGAAGAAAGCTTTTTATTTAGTTTTGATTGTTAACAAGATTTTTTTAAATTCAAGTTTACAAGTAATCATTATCTGTTATAACTTCTTTTGACTTCTATGTTTATGTGTATCCAATATCCATGCTGTTTATCAGCTTGACATAAACTAAAATTTAAAGTCGTATTCATTTTATTGATATAATCGCCTACCACTGTACCGGACAGGCCTTTAAGCGGGTTAGAGCAAGTTGTAAAGTATACAACACGGTGGAGTATTTTTGGAGGTTCATGGGGGTGACTGTTTGTGTCACAATACTCCTCTTAAAAAGTATTTGTCTTGCGTTTCATGTTGAGACTGGACAAAATGAATATATTCTTTTAATCTTTGCATTTACAAACATTGCATGAATTGTAGGTAGCATTGATTTATAATGATTTAAATTTATAATCATAAATAGATTCTAACAGCCATACATTAGGGGCTCCAGGAGCACCCCAAAACCTTGATTTAGTCAGAGTAGCGTGTTCAAAAATCCTATTTTAAGAGTTTTCAATGAAATAGTGGATTTTCGGTCAAAACTCTTAACTAAAACATAACATAACTTAGAGACTTCTCTTTAAAAAAATGCTCCAATATTAAATTTGACCTCGGAAATTAATTTCTCGTGCCAAATAACCTATAAATTGACACACAACATGTAAATATGTGGGAAGATGACCCATAATGTAACTGCCGGCTACTAGCGCGCCGGCCAGAATGCTTGAATATTTCATTTGACCTCAGAAATGAATTCCTCGTGCCAAATTACCTATAAATCGACATACAACATGTAAAAAAATGTACTAAAATGACCCATAATGAAATGGTTGGCTACTAGAGCGCCGGTCAGAATGCTCCAATATTAAGCTTGACCTCAGAAATGAATTCCTCGTACCCAATAACCTATAAGTTGACATACAACATGTAAATATGTGGGAAGATGACCCATAATGTAACTGCCGGCTACTAGCGCGCCGGCCAGAATGCTCGAATATTTCATTTGACCTCAGAAATGAATTCTTCGTGCCAAATTACCTATAAATCGACATACAACATGTAAATATGTGGGAAGATGACCCATAATGAAACTGCTAGCTACTAGCGCGCCGGTCAGAATGCTCTAATATTTATTTTGACCTCAGAAATGAATTCCTCATGCCAAATTACCTATAAATCGACATACAACATGTAAATATGTGGGAAGATGACCCATAATGTAACTGCCGGCTACTAGCGCGCCGGCCAGAATGCTCGAATATTTCATTTGACCTCAGAAATGAATTCTTCGTGCCAAATTACCTATAAATCGACATACAACATGTAAAAAAATGTACTAAGATGACCCATAATGTAATGGTTGGCTACTAGCGCGCCGGTCAGAATGATCCAATGTCTTTTTTGACCTCGGAAATGAATTCCTTGTCCCAATTTTGCTATAGTTTGATGTATCTCATGCAACTGTTATTCTAACTTAGGCCAAACTTAGCACATAAGTATTCTAAGATATTTTCTTTTATTGCGCGCGCGCACGGACATTTAAGCCTTTGGGGGTAAATATTCTTTGCGCATATTTGTTTCAAGAGTGTCAGGAAAAATGTTCAATTGCATCTAATGAAGTTAACATTGATTTACTGTCGCATTTTTTCACGAAAAGCGCGCGCGCGCACTTTTGCTCAGATTCCTTCAAAACCAAAAAATGCATGTAATATACATAATTCTGAGTTTGCATGCAAAAAACAGCCTCCTACGACAATTCTAAGTTATGTTTAAACACTGTTTAAATTTTCCGGAGAGTAATATGTTTTATGCCCCCCCCCCCTTTGTTGATATAAATATTTAATCTCGAGACTAACATAATCTCGAGATTAGCTAAAATTAACGTGACTCAAATCAATACATACAGACTATAAGACGGAAAAAGGGGCAGTACGTGCGCCAAATAAATCATTTATTCTACATTAAAATTCATACCAGACGACGCCTTGTACCGGCCTTAGGGACGCGCATCAAGTACTGGTCCAACACTATTCTATGCCAGCTCGGTCTCAACTTTGATGGTGCGGCCAGACTTTTTACAGTTCTCAGCCTAGCATAGGCCTATAGGACTTAGCCCACTAGCTTGGTTTATTGTGTCTAGAGAATTCACTGTGCCGCCTAAAGTCTCATCTCTGTAATCTATGATCTTGATTTACAAGGATAGTATGGCGAGTATATGGACTGTAAATTTACAATACTCCATTTGCTAAATTCAAACATTTCCTTGATTTGTTTCATCCAACGCTTCCATATAGAAACCCCGGTTTAAAATAAAATTCTAATGCAAACAAATCGGTTAGGGTTTTGTCAAAATATGCCTTAAAACTAAAGCTAAAATCGTGTTCTGCTCAAAATCTACAAATTTCAGGACAAATGTAGAAAGTGCCCTCAAGACTTCTTTAAGAAAGTTGTTTCAAATCTTCATATATATTTATATATATAAATATACAATACATTATGTAAGTCTGCTGCAGTAATAAAACAAGTTTTCTACTTTGAGCTCAAATTACACAGATTGAACAGGATCGTACTGAGCTGGGAACTTTAGAATGGGATGCATAATCCCGACTGCTTAATCCGAATATCCAATGTGGACACTTTTAATTTCTTGCTTAATCCACTCTTTTTTGGAACTAGTAGAGAAAAATCCAAACCCGGTTTTCCAAAAATAGGACGTCCCTGCAGTTTCTGTATGGTAATCTTAAATGCCACGTAAAATTTCAAATTTCCCGGCTTCTGATACGCGACTCTGATTCTTTGAATTTAATAAACTTTTCAGGATACAAGTACAAGATTAGGTTTATGGTCAGTCTCGAGATTAAGAAAAAGAGAGGATCAAACATTGATCTCGATATCTACCATTCTAAAGTTCCCGGCTCTCCTGTTTCAAGAAGTGGAATTTACAAATTCTGAAATATAGGAAGACAATTTTTAGAATCAATTTATAACTTTTAGATTTCAAATGAGCATGAGATACAGCATGTGTGCAGTGTAAACAGACCCATTTAACTAAATTAATGATTTGATAAATGTTCTGCTTTGTAACAACATCAAATACAATTAATTATTATTTAAATGTCGTCTTCATATTACGCTGATTTCTGGTTATCACAGTATAATGTACAACAGCAAGCTAAAGGTTTGTTTACATTCACCCCGAAATGCGGTACACTCTTTTTAAAAACAAATATACTAGGGTTTCTGGAGAACAAACGTCACACTTGAATGCACAGAACAGAGATTAGAATTAAAATTTGATTTCCAGCTTTATTAACAATGACTGGTCCTATATATTTCTTGTTCTATCTTTATAAACTTTGATTTCAAGCTTTATTAACATATTTAAAGACTGGCCCTATATTTTCTTGTTCTATCTTTATAAACTTTGATTTCAAGCTTTATTAACATATTTAAAGACTGGCCCTATATTTTCTTGTTCTATCTTTATAAACTTTGATTTCAAGCTTTATTAACATATTTAAATACTGGCCCTATATTTTCCTGAAAAAAAATT
This sequence comes from Eurytemora carolleeae, assembly GCF_000591075.1. Classification (NCBI taxonomy): domain Eukaryota; kingdom Metazoa; phylum Arthropoda; class Copepoda; order Calanoida; family Temoridae; genus Eurytemora; species Eurytemora carolleeae. The sequence continues at coordinate 293,308 of NW_019396345.1, read as the reverse complement.
GAGAGAAAACAAAAAAATCAGAAGAACGTAAAAAAAGATAGATAGATAGATAGATAGAAAAAAGGAAAAGAGCAATCAGAAAAAAACCGTGAAAAAAATGGTATCTCTTATACCAAAGTGACTAGACAGAATGAGAAGGTCAAATTAATATGCAAAAATTCTGGTACAATTTAATAACCTCGTAGTTCCTCTAGCTTTGATATTTTGCATAAGCCCGAGAAAAAAATTAGAATAAGAAAAAAATGCATCCGATTACAAATTAGAAATAAGAAAAAAATGCATCCGATTACAAATTAGAAATAAGAAAAAAATGCATCCGGTTACAAATTAGAAATAAGAAAAAAATGCATCCGGTTACAAATTAGAAATAAGAAAAAAATGCATCCGATTACAAATTAGAAATAAGAAAAAAATGCATCCGGTTACAAACTAGAAATAAGAAAAAAATGCATCCGGTTACAAATTAGAAATAAGAAAAAAATGTTCTTTTTATTAAATCACCAAAAATAGGAGTTATGATTTAAAACATATAAGATTTAAAGTGTATTTGCAATTTACTTCAGTTTTGACTAGTGCCTTATATAGATATACACGTTATCATTTACATCCTATATAGATATACACGTTATAATTTACATCTTATATAGATATACACGTTATCATTTACATCTTTATTTTGCTGAAAAAATATAAAGACAAATATAAAAATACACAGAATTTATAAAGTTGGAAATATCTTTAAGGTTTAAGAGTCAAAATTAAAAATCAGAGTTTGTGGCAATAAATCAGTTCTTTATATTTTTCAAAGATGGAAAACGGAAATTATTGAACGGAAATTATAGAACGGAAATTATGGAACGGAAATTATGGAACGGAAATTATAGAACGGAAATTATAGAACGGAAATTATAGAACGGAAATTATCGTCAACAAACGAACGCACAAATAAAGTTATTATGTTACAGCTTGGGAACCCAGCTTAGTCTTTGATTTCCTGTAAAGTAAAAGTCAATCAACTCAATTTAGAATTAGAACCACAGACTATACAGACTGCTCATACACTCTACCTGGATAGGCTGAGCAAGCCTATAGTGTCCCGGCACGCCATGCTACGGTTCCATGTAATGTTTTTTGACTGACATCTCACGGCCAGTAGCATAAGTTTTACAACTTTTAAAGAAATACTCCAATTTACAACATAAAACATAACGTTTATGAATATTGTCTATTTTTTAAGATTTTACATTTCCTATTCAAAGGATCCTTAAATATCCCTGGATACAGATGTCTTCTGATTGGTCGTTCCCTTTGAACCCCTCGTTTGAATTTGAGGCTATTTAATAAACATGATCAAACATCAAAACATATAGAGATACTACAAGGTTACTCACAAAGGATGAGAATGTAAATACTAAAGACAACCTACAGGAAAAAAGGCGGTATAAATTCCGAACAGTCGTCTCGAAGTCTCATTCTTTGTTGATAACCCAGTTCTTTCATATATAGAAGAAATGTATAGGCCTAACCCAAATACCAATCATCTTTCATGAAATGTTTCAAATTAAAATTCTTTTTAAACTGTGGAAAAATCTTTTAGTGAATTCGTTGAAGAAAAAAACACCCCAAGCCCTACTCTCCTAGCAGTTTCTTTAGTTTTCTTTAGTTCTCAGTTCCAATTAGAATTCTAACCTTATACTATACTAAACTCTACGGGCCCTGGAATCTCATACTAAACTCTTTTTGGCCCTGCAATCCCATAATAAACTCTACAGACTCTGGAATCCCACGATAAACTCTAAGGGCTCTGGCATGCCATACTATGCTCTATGGGCCCTGGAATCTAATACTAAACTTTACGGGCCCTGTAATACCAAAATAAATTCATAGGGTCCCTGGAATCCCATTCTAAACTCTACAGACATCAGAAACACCTAAAAAACTCTACGAGCCCTGGAATATATACCATTAAAAAATACTCTACAGACCCAAGAATTCCTGGGGCCTTTGGTTCCCATACGAAACTTGAACGGGCCGCGGAAAACCTTTCCAAGCTTTACAGGATCTAGGATCCCATTAAACTGTATTGGCCCTGGAACCTCAAACCTTTTCCTGGAACAATAAAATGGTTTAAAAACTAACATCCATAAATTGGATTTGATTTATAGGAGTAAAAAAGTTTTTAATTTTTATTTTCTTGTTTTATAAAAAGTTAATGGAATAAAATTTCTATGATAAAGCTGCAATTCATTAAACTTTTAGATGTTTAGCATTGTTACGCCCTTTCTATTGTATGCAGTGCAGCATATCAAGGTTTCATGATTTTATTCAAAAGAAAAAAGTTTAAATTCATGTTGTTTACATCATCCAAACCTTTTTATTGCAAACATATATTCTATCCTATCATAATTCGTCCCAGTAAATATAGTACAGTGAGAATAAAAAAATTCTGGAAGAAGAAGACGACTTTTATACTCAAGTTGTGACTGTAAATAGTTCAATGAACATGAGACAATTTAATAAGGTACTTGTAAAACAATTTGCTTTTCTGCTTGAAGGCCGTCTTCCTATTCCACAGTTTTCTGGTTCTCATTGTAACCATACACTATTTCACTCACCTGTTATGTATATTTACATGATATTTACTCACGTTCATTAAAATTCCCTGACCCGTCCTAGTCGCAGTGGTACCAATTGTAGTGAATCTATGTAAGAAAGTCCCGGGAGAATTAGTTTCTGGAAAAAAACCTGGAAATAAAAATTGTGGAAAGAAAGTCCGAATTTTCTCAAGTCCTTGGAAAAAATGTCACTGGAAATAAAGTCCTGTGTTTGGATTCCTGGGACTTTTTTCCAAAAATAGTATGGCGGCTGCCAATAAAGTCTCAGGAAATTAGATCTCAGATAAAAAAGTCCTGAAGAAAATAAATCCGAGGAAAAGAAAACCTAGAAAAAAAGTCCTAAATCTCGGGAAATTTGAACTCAGTAATCTAAGTCTGCAGAAAAAAGTCCTAAGAAAAGTTGTGGATAAAATCCCCCGTACAAGTGTACTATGCAGTACATCATATACAGAGGCCGAAATTTAAAAGAGTATCGTTGAACATAACTCCCGAGTTTCCTTTTTGGGGTCTTTACTTTTGTGTAGATTTTGATTTTAGAGATTCGAAAAAATGGATAAAATAAAAAAACCTGAAGAAATAATATGTCATTACAAAAATATTGATAATCACAAAAGTGCCTAACCCCATTCGTGAAACCCGGGTTTTAAAACTGGCTTCACTAACGATACTCTGTCTTAAGTTTTGGGCTCAGGGCTATAGAGCCCGAAATTTAAAAGAGTATTGTTGAACGAAACTCCCGAGTTTCCCTTTTGGGGTCTTAACATTTGTGTAGATTTTGATTTACGAGATTCGAAAAAAAATGGAGAATATAAACAAAGTGAAAAAAATAATATTTTATTACAAAAATATTGATGTTCACAATACTGCCTAACCCCATTTGTGAAACCCGGGTTTTAAAACTGGTTTTCATATCGATACCCTGTCTTAAGTTTTGGGCTCAGTTCTATATTAAATGGGGTTAAGTCTGGGAAGTTTTCATAAAAAGGACTTTTTTCCATATTGAATATATATGGCTAGGGATGTTTAAATATCAAGCCTCTGAAAACCTACGATTATTAATAGGATGTTTACAACCAGGACATTTTTCCTTGTGAATCATGCTTTTTCACTTGTTAGAGGACTTTTTTGTATAAAATCATACTGGAGCCGGAAAAAAGTCTTAGAAAATAAAGTCTCGAATTGGTAGGACTTTATTTCCGGAGACTTTTTAATAAAAGGACTTTTTTCCACAGGACTTTTTTAGTGTGAAATTCTAGGACTTTTTCCGGAAACTTTTTTTCCAAGGACTTTTTTGGCAGTTGCAAATTGGAGCAGACCACCAGAAGGACTTATTTAATGTTGTTTTAAAAAAGTAGCTGTGTAATTTTGGTATTTCTGTTGGTCAAATATAATTTGATCTTTTATGATTACTTCTTTTTTTATACACACACCCTCCACTTCTTTATGACAAACCTAATCTCTGGGATTTGGTAAAGTTCTATTAAGCTTGAAAGGAAGAAGTATAAAGAGAGAAACTGCAAATAAAAAATAGAAATTGCTTAAAGAGAAAATTCCTCGAATTTGATAAAAACACGATTAAAATTACGCTTTTAACGCACTTTATTTTGTGATTTGTCCTATAAAAAAAATGATTAATTAGATTTTTTACTGAACAAAGCAAAAAGTATGTTTTATTATTTATTGTCGTTAAGGTTTGCGTTTGCATATATTTTCTGTTACGGTTAAAATTGTGTAAAAAAAAATCAAATAATTATTTAGAAAAAAATGTTCTAAATATTTTCTCACACTTTAAAAAATTTTGACCCTGGACAGAAAAAATATGGGAAAACAAATTAAAAATGATCCTAAAACATTCCAATAACAAACCTAACTAAACGAAAAATTTTGAAAGTTTTGTTTTTCAATTTTTTAAAATAAAACATTGCAAAGTAGTTTTGTTTTTCAATTTTTTAAGATAAAATATTGCAAAGTTAAATAAAATGCAAACCTTTAACAGAATACAGGGTTGAAACATTGAATTTTTGAGAAAGAAAAAAACTAAAACGCTTTTTTTCATTCTGCTATTCTACTATTCTACTATTCTACTATTCTACTATTCTACTATTCTACTATTCTACTATTCTACTATTCTACTATTCTACAATTCTACTATTCTACTATTCTACTATTCTACTATTCTACTATTCTACTATTCTACTTTTCTACTATTCTACTATTCTATTATTCTACTATTCTACTCATCTCATGTAACAAACCCGTCCCTGTCAGTTTATCCTCTTCAGAAATATTAAAATTGACAAAACTTTAAAAATAGCGGGTTTTTTTTACCAATCCGAATTTGAAGTGTTTCCTGGCTGTGCCCTGGTGGGATTTTATTAACCTATTTTTCCTTAGACAAAATATTTCAAACATCATTTCCATCCTGCAAATGAAATTCGGTGTTTGAAAAAATTGTTAAACGATCTTTTTGAAAATTGATTTGTTTACGAT
>NW_019396345.1:199648-287764 GCF_000591075.1 Eurytemora carolleeae | reverse complement strand
CCCCCCCCCCCCCCACATAATACCCCAGTGTTGGGGGGCGGATTTTTCATTTCATAAACCTTATGTATTTTCCCGTGTACTTCTTTTTATTCAAACAAATTACAATGTTTTAGGTTTTTTGTGCCTCAGCTTCACATGGATGTTTTCCATCAAAACAGAACAATCAGATGGAACCCTTAACTCCTATGCAGCCCCTACCACCCCTAATGTTCCCTGCATTTGCCCCCCTACCACCCCTAGGATCTGGTACCGGGGTGGCGACAGGAGGGGCAGGCAATGGCCCCTCAATGAGCTGTGCTCAGAGCTGTGAGAACGGAGTCTGCTATAACGAGTGCACTGTTTGCAAAAACGGGAAATGTAAAACTACAAGAACAAAAAATTAGTTTAATTAATTCTGTATAATAAAGCTCTTTTCACATATATATTTATTTATTAATTTTAGTATCATGCACATTGCTGGCCAAACGGCTGGACCTAATCGACTAAACAAATTTGAGAGAACCTAATCGCGGGTAAACTGCGAGAATAACTATGACTTGAATAATAATATAAACCTGGGCTGCATCAGACATCTAAACATAGTATGTTATAAACATAGATTAATCAAAGATAACGGAAAGGACACTAAGATGTCGTCTTTTTAAGATTCAGGGGTTTTTCGTTCACAATAACCCTGAGGCAGAAGCCCAAAGGAGTTCCGCGCAGGCAGGGTATGCTCTCTCGCTGTACTGTAATTCAACGCTGCCTGTTGATTAATCTATGGTTATAAAGTTTCCCTTCCATATTTTAATATGTTTCTGAATGTCGTCTTAGTTCGACTTCTTGTAAAAAAAATCAATGTTCAAGTTAATTGTTCTAAAGTATGAAGACACATTTTTTAATATAAATAAACCTATCAAAATAAGAGTTTTATTGTATATTTTTTTGCATTACCTATCTTAATTGTACAATATGAAAAGTGTCAGATAGAAGAAATTCCCACCTAAAGGTCATTAAAGACAAAAAACCTTACTATTGGTTAATAAATAGTATGTAGGTATAATTTACACTTTTGTAATTTTTACACCATCATTTTTTTTTGACGAAATTGAATGATCTTACAAAGGGTGAAACAAATTAACAGCTAATGTTTAAAAAAGGATAAAACAGAGTTAAAAAAAGAAAGTGGCGACATACAAAGCATTATTGATTTTAAAATTTAATTATAGCAAATTTGATTTCGCAAACTTTCGCATTTTTTCGCGAAATAAATAAAGCGAAAACTTAGCAAAATTTGCGAAAATTTCGCGAACTGTCTTATGTCTCCTAGTCGTTCCTAAATCTATATTTATATTTTGTGTCAATTCATCAATTGGGCTCGGATTTTTTTCGCAAAATTTTCACATTATTTTTTTATACAAAATTTTCGCATTATTTTTTGCGATAAAGATTTTAGCGAAATTTCTTGAAAATCTCCGCATTTTTTACAAGCGAAAGGAATATGAAAATGAAGCGAAATGGTCGCAAAAAAAAAAATCGCGTAACGATTTTTCCTTTCTGCTGAAAACCCTAGTTCAGACTTTTTGACATTCATTGGTGACAGACGAGCCGAATGTTTACATTGATAGCACAATAGGTCAATACTCTGTGAGATGTATATCATTATCTTTGATATGAGGGCCTAAGTAAAATTAAAGAACAAATAAGATTGTCATTATACAGTTGTTAGTTTTAATACAAAGTGAAATATTTAGATTAAATAATTTTGAACTAAGGAGAATCAATAAATATCTTAAAAGCGATTTTGTAATTTTATCAAGTTATGTGCTTTTAGTAATTTGTGTAGTTATCTCATGTCAACTGTAGTCTTTTATAGTCATTGGTTGTCAACTGTATTCTCAAGATTCCTCTCAATGGGGCTTTAGGGCTTACAACTCTTACAAGGGACGCAGTTATGGGTTTCCTTAATGCCACTTAACTCGGAAAGAGTATAATAGAAGGAACGCAGGGAGCAATCTCCCATACCCTTCCTCCTGCAAACCTCTTTATCTCTCTCCTACTTGCTCCACAACTCGATGTCAAAAGAACTGTTTGGAAAGGCATCAAAGTATAGAAACAAGATAAACAAGAAGAAAGAAGAAAATATCGAAGAGGAAAGTTAGAAGGAATGTAAAGCTTTACACTCTCTTTTTTCCAATAGTGAATGAAGACAAACACAGAATTGGAGATGCCCCCCCCCCCTCTATGTTTTTTACTCAAAATGAAATACTCTAGAGAGTGTGTAGAAGAAGCTGACTCAAGTAATAATAGTTCTTTCTTGTAAAGTGGCAAACTACAAGGACATAAAAAATCTTTTTTTTTAAATTATCCGAAATATGATTGAAAGATGTACAAACAAGAAGAAAATGAGGAACAAGAAATATAGAAATCTCAAAATATTTCCATTTGATATCATATAAATATTTGAAAATATTGTAAACTTCATTAAAATAAATTATTTTAGTTAAAAAGATATCTGTTCTCAACTAAAGTCTTTTGTAGATATCTTTTGTCAGCCATGTAGTCTTTTGTAGTTATATGTTGTCAACTGTAGTCTTTTGTAGTAAGCTGTTGTAAACTCATATTCATAAACCCTGGAGTAAGAAAATAAAAAAGTTTGGGCTGTTTTGGTTTAGCCGTTGAGACATTCATTGAATTCAAACAAGCAAGTCAAGTCAAATATATTTGAAAAATAATTTTATCCTTTAAATACAGCTTCATGGCTGAGGCCATTTTTTTGTACATCATAAAAAGATTAATAATAACAATTTACACAAATTTTAGTATAATCGGATTTTAAAAATTTATCAACGCGATCTTTTCCGATTTGGTCCCAATTGTTTCATTCGTTTGGAAGTTTTATTGATTAATGCATATACAATTCTACAGGCAGACAAGCCAAATTCAAATAAAGTTATCTGTGTTGATCAATAGTCTTTTTTTGTCAAACATTAAGTTACACCCACGGATCCCGCAGTGTTTTAAAGGTTGCAAGCTCAAAATCAATAAGAGTTTTGCCTACTAATTCTTTTATCTATAGCTCAAAAAAAAATATTTTAAAATTATAATGACTACAAAAAAAGTTAAGTGAGCTGGTGAGTGAAAAGTAGACTAAAATGAATGAATAAAACTTGAATTTTAGTTTTAACCAAATAGATTATCAAGTATAATAGGTGGCAACAGAGAAATGGACCAATCAAACATGTCTCAAGTGTCAAATATAACAAGGAAAACGAAACTTTCTCACATTAGTTGACATGTTTTCTAGTATTAAATAAAAAATATAAAAACAGGAAATAAAGAATGCATACAATTGGACTTATTTTACTGTAGGATAAGCGCTTTATTTTAAAATTATCACTATTATTAATAAGTTTGTCGGACACAAAAACTGAATTGACACTTGTGAGGTCAGAATACAGCTGTACTGAGAGTGCACAAATTCTAAGCTGTCATCTATTATACTAGAATCTATTTGGATTTAACCATATATGATTTCTAGAAAAATGATTTTTCCAGTATCTTCTCTTATTTTTGCTGCAAATCTGGCCTCTTGTAGCATGGTAATTATTAAAATATGAAAATGCTCAGCGAAATTTAAAAACAAACAAATTCGTTTTTATCTTAAGAATTTAACAATAACTCTTAGTATTTTATTAACATGTATTTTAGGGATCTGTTGCTGCTCAATCAACTGTTGTACTTCTCGGGGGAAGCATTGGTAAGCTTTTTTAATAATTGGGATACAGCACTCCAGACAAGATCCATTCGGTTTTTTTCTATATCACAATCACAAGTTGGTCTATTTTTCAACAATTTTCAAACTTATGGAGTTGTCTCTTTATACTGAGCTGAAAACTTTAGAATGAGATATCCTTAGTCACGATCGCTTAATCTGATTATCCAATGTACACACTTTTGATTTTCTTCTTATAATCTACTTTTTGGATATTTCTACTGTGTAAAAGTTACGTTTAATAACAATTACAAATACAATGCTATATCGATTGAACTAACATCCAATCGAGTTAAAGTCAGCTGTTCACAAGTCGGCTTTTAGAGCAAAAAACAAATATAAATTTAATCATGTTAATATGAAAAAACTTATTTTAGGACTATTGTCATTTCATTCTTAGATATCGAATGCGTTTGAAAATAATCTTGGGTTTAGTAAAACAGGAGTTTAAGCGTTAATCTTGATATTTACCATTCTAAAGTTTTCAGCTCTGTTTCGTTTGAAAAAATTCCAACAAAAAAATGCCAACGAAATTATGTTTAATAGGTTAAATTGTGATTGAAAGTCACAGTTCTCTGGGAGACCAGACCATTACATTAACGTGACATTTCTATATCAATTTAAAAATAAATTGTTTTCTTCGCTTCTCATTGTTAACACTGTAAATATGCATGTGCTGTCTTATTCTATAATTTGTTTAGATGTGTTTATATTTGGATGATTATTAATGATTAAATAAATAATAAACAGTTAATTTAGACACTTTAAAAAAATTAAGAATAAAAAGATTTTTTCTATTTTTGTGGCAAAGACTCAATTCCTTCGTTGTGGACAGTGGTATCTCCAGGGAATAAATTTTTATTTTTTTTTTCATTTGTTTCTATAAAAAAGTGGGGGAATGAAAGTGATCTGAAATTATAGTATTGATAAATATTGCCATCTAATATGTTGGATAAACACACTACATCTCTCTATATTGTTTAGAAAATGGAGTAACTGAATCGCATCCCTGTGATATGGCTATAGGGGATATTGGTTATCTACCAGGACTAGGTAATTATACTATCAGATTTACAATCTAAATATTAAAACTTTTAAAGAAAGTTAAAAAAAACTTTCAAGCAGTTCCAAATTTTAAATTATGAATTGTTATCTGTTTCACAAATGTTTTTTCATCTAAAATTTGTTTTTTCACATATGTAAATTTCTTATTTTAAGGGTTGATCATGATTTCAAAAAAGGTCATTTTCTGGCCAGGAATTTTAAACAACATTTTTACATTTTTCATTTAAATTACAAAATTTAAAGGCAATTTTTTTAAAGAAGTCTATGAAAATCGCCCTATGGAGTATGCGGCACACAGATCTAAAGTAAGGTTATGTTAAAAGATGGGTGGGAAGGAGGTAAACCCCATTTTCAGACTCCCAAGACTCCCCTAAGAAGTAATGCTACAACCATCTGATGGAAATGCCTCGCCTGGTAGAGTAGCAGAGGAGCATCTAATGGACGAGTTCTGTGAAGATCTCACCAATCTAAGGAGTCAGAGGCATGATGACAACTCATCTAATGGTTCAACAGTAAATACACCAGCCAACAGCAAACAGAGTTCAACAGTAATTCAACCAGACAGCAGCAGACAAAGTAATATACCAGAGACCTGGCAGAGAACCAAGAAGAAGAATCAGAAGATGATAATGAGATGTACCAGTCTTTTAATAGAACAATCAATCAATCAGACAACAGTGAAATTAGTTCCCCTGAGCACAGCGTCCACCTCGACGGAATAGCTCAAGATTTAATTACAAATATTTTGCAAAAAACAATGGCTGAAGATCAGTTTACCTCAGCAGCCTCAGCAGCCTCTCAAAAGTCAGAACAAGAAATAGAGGCTGACCCGGAATGCAGAACAGAGGCTGAACCAGAAAAGAAACATGTCCAGAATAAAGTGGTGGAATTAGAGATTACAGAACCCACAGCATCAAGAACAACATCTACAACCAGATCATCAGGAAGATTATTGTAACAATGTTGTGATTTTGTTGATCTTTTACGATCAGCGATTCAAGGGATCTTAAGATCGCTGAGATCATAGTTATCTAGGGGTATCATGCCCCCCCCCCCCCACCCCTTATGCAGACTTTGGAATTATAACAGTTTTAGTTGTGTTTACATGAAAATTCTAACAAGCTAACAGATCTAAAAATAACCCAAGTGACACCGTTGTTCCGTTATCTCGGAGGGCTGGGTGCAGGAGAGCTGGCCTGATCGGCCTGGGGAGCTAGGGTTAATATCCAGGCTAGGGTGGAGCAAAGCTTGGGGGAAAAGAGTTAGTTCGACACAAACCCTTTTGATGAGAAGACGGGGGATTTTCTAAGCATACTTCCACCGTCAACAATTATTCATTTTTCATTGATCGTATAGTATTTTCTCATTTTATTAGTGTTCGTATAAAATAATAATAATAAATTGTAATACCGTCTCGCTGAATACAGGGTGGAGAGCTGATGTAGCTCTCTTCGTCACGGAGTGCCCTGGATGTCTACACAGAAAAGAGGTAAACCTGAAAAAGTAGATCCACATGACGGACGAGCAATCAACTTAAATGAAGTAATTTGCGTTGATCTGGTAGGTCCAATTTCTATTTCAAATAATAAAAATAAATATATCCTCTCTATTATGGACCAATTTTCTATATATGTTGCAGCCCTGCCTCTACCAGACAAGTCAGCTCGGTCAGTTGTGAACGCGATTGTGACCAACTGGATTAGCCTGTACGGAGCACCTGCAACAATTAGGATGGATCAAGGAAAAGAATTTGATAATAATTTGTTAAAAAATCTTCTCAATGCTTTAGATGTTAACGTTAAAATCGGTTTTAGCCACAATCATCAATCTAACCCTGTTGAGAGATTTCATAGAACTTTGTGGGCACTTTTGAAAGCAAAGAAGGCAAATGGGGAAAATGACTGGGAAAAATCCCTCCCAATTTTGATTTTGGCTTATAATGCAACCAAACATTATTCCACTGATTCCTCCCCCGCCAGAATTTTTCTTGGAAGAGAATTAAATATTCCTCATTTGTCTTTGTTGCCGAAATTTGTTCAAAATAATAACCCCTCCCCCCACTCAGTTGAAGAACAATTAGATTACATCCTTGATCTCATGAGAGCTTCAGACAATGTTAGAATCAGGAGACAATTCCGGTCTTATGAGAAACCACAGGATGAAATATGTGTAGGGGACCACATATACTGTGCCGCCCTACCACCCCAAGGAAACTCAAGGAAGTTACAATTACAATAGAGTGGGCTGGTGATGGTTAAGGAAATCATCAATAATGCGATGATTATGGTGCAAGAGTATGAAGTGAAGAATCCACGGACCTACGTCGCCCATTGTTCCAAAGTTCATCTGGCAAAGAAAATGGGACAGAAGGATGTTAACCCCCTATTCAAACTTCCCAGACTAACAGCTGAAGCGATTAGAGATTTAGCAGAAGAGTTGTCACAATTTGAGCTTCCAGCAAGGCAACTCGATGCTGACCTTGTTGATGAATTTCATTCTCACGATTCTGAAATTCATCACCGGGGGAGGGATCACCGCAGCAGCATCTCGTCGGAACCCCCTGTAATTCCTCAGAATTTGTCAGGCTCAAGCATTGCAGCAAGTTCAGAAGACAGTGAAAATGTCCAGTTCCAGTCATTTATCCAGTCACTGGGCTCAATTCGGTCCAACGTTAGCAGTCCTGAAGAATCTTTTAACGAGCATTTCCAAGTAGAAGATGAACTGCTAGATGAGATGCTACGAGACTCACCAGCAGAAGATGACGGAGTAACGGGGTTGGCAGCCAACCTAGCCCCAGAGCCAGAACCTGAAAAAACTCCAGAACCAAGAAGACCAGAGAATGAAGACAATAATGAACCAAGGGAGGGGGATGTTGAACCTACAGAAATAAACACCCCTGCCAGAGAACAAGAAGAACGAGATACTAGAGAAGGAAGGGAAATACCAGGAGAAACAAATACCCCTTCACCCCAAACTGCTCAGGCAGCAAAGTCCAATGATAATGATGAAGAGTTGAGGCCGTTAGATGGCAGCACCATTACAGAAACAACCAGGAGAAGATCCGGCAGAAGATCAATCCCTACAGATAGATACAGCGCAGAGTTCAAGCTACCAGAGAACCCCAGATCAAAGAGAGGAGCAAAGTCATCAATAGCACCATCCCTGAAGTCACTGAAAGCAGCACTCAAGGAGAGTTGGGCACAGAGGCCAGACTCCACAGCACCGTTGAGAAGAAGAAGCAGATCAAGAGAGAGTTCTAGTTCCACCAGGACAAGAGCTGCATCCCTGGAATGGATGCAGACAGGGAGTATCAAAAATAGTGGTAGCATAAGGAGTAGTGTCAGGACTAAGTATAGAGTAGCAAATCAGAGTAGTTATGTACAAGGAGCAGATGAGAGTAGTTGGAGTGACACAGAGGATGAAGCAGATAGAAGTAGCAATAAAGTTAAGGAAGGAATTAATACAATTTCAGGTCAAAAATCTAAAATTGCAAAAGTGAAAAATTCTGTAACACTTCACCCTGGCAAGGGGCATGGGTTTACTTAGTTGAAGAACCTGGGCAAGTCAGTGGGGATGATTTCATTTTTCCAATCTTGTTTAACACTATTGTTGAGAAAAATCTTTTTGCTTCAAAATTTTCCCCTAGGGCAGTAGTGTTACGTTCACCTGCAATTTACATGATTAACCATAATAATGATATCTTTGTTCAGATGAAGAAGGGAGAGAGCGTAGGGAAGCTGGTCAACCTGATGGTGAGGTACAAGAATGGGCGGATCAGCACCAGAGAAGGAGGAGTACGAGAATAAACCAGTTGCTCTTCGTGGGCATGCTGGCAGTACTAGTAGGGCAGGCCAGCGCGGAGGACATCCTCCCAGGGCTAGCCCAGGACAGCACACAAGGCTCCAGTAAACAGAGGTTCACGGAAGAGGAGACAGAGTGGAGTCTGCAAGGAGGCTATGGTTATTTTTTAACAACAACCATAGCCCCAACCCTGTACGTCCTCAGCCAAGCTATGGCTGGGGCCGGAGCAGTTGTAGCTCTGACTTCCACTCGCTGGGTAGTAAAGACATTATTTCGACTCAGCAAGACTGGCTCTAAAAGCTCAAGAATACAGCACGGATAGTTCTCCGCTAAACCTTACACCCTGGAGAAAGATGGATAAAAGACGCTTCAAGAGTGCAAAAGTCTCATCTTATCGTGAGAAAGTGATCGACAAGATCTCTGATCATAAAAGATCAAGGAAGGGATGTAACAATGTTGTGATTTTGTTGATCTTTTACAATCAGCGATTCAAGGGATCTTAAGATCGCTGAGATCATAGTTATCTAGGGGTATCATGCCCNAACGGTTTTAGTTGTGTTTACATGAAAATTCTAACAAGCTAACAGATCTAAAAATAACCCAAGTGACACCGTTGTTCCGTTATCTCGGAGGGCTGGGTGCAGGAGAGCTGGCCTGATCGGCCTGGGGAGCTAGGGTTAATATCCAGGCTAGGGTGGAGCGAAGCTTGGGGGAAAAGAGTTAGTTCGACACGAACCCTTTTGATGAGAAGACGGGGGATTTTCTAAGCATACTTCCACCGTCAACAATTATTCATTTTTCATTGATCGTATAGTATTTTCTCATTTTATTAGTGTTCGTATAAAATAATAATAATAAATTGTAAAACCGTCTCGCTGAATATTTGATAATATGAGTTGTTTCCCTGAACTTTTAGCATATACTAGATTATCAGGTTGTAAGATTATCAGGAAAACTTTTGTAAGATAGCATTATGCTGAAATGAAATTTAAGTAATTAGGTACTGAATTCATGACTAGTAATAATATTTTTTTATTTTCGCGATCTCTCATTTGCGAAGACCTCTGGTTGATAAGAAATAAGATAAGTTTGTTTCGAATAGTGATTAAAAAAAATATATATTGGTTTAATGTTACAGGAGCTGCAGTTTTGAACGAAAAAATAGTTTACTGCGGGGGAACTGATGGTGGTATGATATAAACCTTAGGAGTTGACACTTCGTTTAATTACATTAGTTCACTAGCTAAAGTACCCGGCGTTGCTTGTGAATTTATGAGAAAAAATATCTAATTTTTTTAGCCTCCAGACAATCTCACATATATGAATACATAGAAAGAGAGCATGAAAAGTCGTCGTGAAATTAATTTAAAAATCGATGACAGTTGTAAAGCTTCATCATTGGTCTGCACGAAAAGAAAGCTGCTGATATGTTCGCAGCTTCAAAGGGTTGAGTACGATTTTTTGAAAATATATCCAAATATCATTATAGAATGTAGAGTCATAAGTTTTTTATTGTCTTTTTTGCGATAACTCAAAAAATATTTGAGCTAGGAGGTTCAAATTTTCTGAGTTTTCCATTTAACACATTACTTAAGGCTAAAAGCTGGGCTTTTATACCTACTGCCTCAGTCCTAAGACATACTGCCTAAATATGCCTTATTTTACCTATACCAGACTAAATCTATATTTAGACCTACTTTCAGACATTGGGTTTCATTATTGTATAGCTCTTTGGAGACTCTATAACAACCAGCAACCAGATTGTACAATTTTTGCAAAGAAATTTTAAGCATGTTTTTGCACAGACATCCTTAAAGTGAATTTGCACATTTTCAGTTTTTCTTGAATACACATTTAATGTTTTAACAATTTTAAAAATGTTTTTGCAGATTTAAATTTGTTGGGTCAAGGGTTTTTCAAAAATGTATAATTTGTTGCATTTGAGCAATTTATTTTGCCCAATTTTTGTTTTATAACTAGATTTCGCAATAAATATTTGGATTTTTGCAACTATGCCATTTTTTGCTGATTATTTAAGTAGAGCCCAAATGCTTCTCAAAAACGTATCAAATGTCATAGATTTGAATCACAATAAGAAAATAGAGGGGGGGGTCAGGTTGACCCCCCCCCCTGAACTAATCATGAAACCAGACGTCAGGGTAAATAGAGTTAACCATGTTTAGAATACGACATTATAGAAAAACTCTTGCTATGTATTTATATATATGGGATTCACTATGTTACCCCAAGAATACTCAAAGAAATTCAGCCAATTCGGTCCAGCCGTTTGACTAGCTATAGCTGACATATATAAAAATAAATATACATATCTTTTTTTACATATATGTTAGCTATAGGTATTCCGGGGTAACATTTTAAAATTCGAGTTTTTAAAAAAATTCCACGGGCAAAGCCGGGCACTTAAGCTAGTGTTTTAATAAGCCGAGAACTAAAAATTTAATCAATAAGTTTGTAATAATAATAAACTAAGTGAGCTCCTAACTATGTCATACCTTAAACAATAGGAGTTCCGCAGAGGTAAAGTTCTTAAGAATCAAATATTATAAAAAGTAAACTTTTAGAAAAAAACATTTATCCATTACTTATATTTTCTGTTCAGTAAATGCTATCAGAATGAGGGGATGGACTGGGTTGAGATTGAAGGTATGAACGTGGCCAGAGCATACTATACGTTTACTACTGTAGGAGACAAGATACTTGCTGCAGGAGGAACATCTTTGGAGGGGTAACCTTTTTTTAATTTTTAGAGCGAGAAAAAAAAATCGATGAAAAAAATAATCAGCACTATGTTTGAATCTTTAAAAAGACTGTTTTAGTTTTACATGTATCTTTGATGAGATATCTAAATATGATTTCTTTGTAAAACATATTGCTTCTTGTATACAATTAAGTGTTTGTTTCACGACGCAGACACAGAAATATGCCCCTTTAGTAAAAGTAAATTCAACCTATATGAAACATAAAGTCTGACCGCGTCAACCTTGTTGCACCGGCTATAGTCCTGTCCATAGAGCTAGGTACAGTACAAACTGGGACCGGAAAGGTTGACCCGGCTCGAAAATTCAAATGTACTACGGCTGCCCGGTCAGAGTAAAAAATTTAACATAATACAGGGTTACCTTCATGAGGATAAGACTTTAGAGAGGACTGTACGAAATTATTAAAGTCTTTTTTCTTCGACTCAGGGTAAAATTTTTTCTTTCTTCGCCAGATTATTTATTATACATTAAAAACCTTTATTCTAGAGCAAAAACTAAATTTAACCTTTAAATCGTCACATTTGAAGACTGTTAGATCGTTGTTAAATGCTTATCCTTTGTGGGTAACTCTGTATATAATTCAAAATTCAAAACATCAAGATTTTTCTACACAATGGATATATTTGAAAGTTCTTTTATTTTGCAACCCTAAAAAGCTGGAAGGGCGTATTGCGCCCCCCCCCCCCTCCATTAGTCATTTTGCTTTACCACTCTTAACAATTTTGATACTTTAGATCTTGACTAACAATTATTGACTTTGAAGAAAACGTAATTCAAAATATTTTGTCCTAAAGCTTTTTTTGAATGCTATAGAATTTAAAACTTTTGAAAAAAAATAGAAATGAAAGGAGGGAGGTATGGAGGTATGGAGGTATAGAGGTTTGGAGGTATGGAGGTATAGAGGTTTGGAGGTATGGAGGTATGGAGGTATGGAGGTATGGAGGTATGGAGGTATGGAGGTATGGAGGTATGGAGATATATAGCATACTTAGATTATTTTGAACAGATTGACTTCTACTATGGAGGTCTTTGATGGTTCCTGGAGCACTCTAGACTTTGGTTTGACATCTGCTAGAGCAAGATACTGTGCTGTTCCACTCAGGTTTATCTTTGGGATATTAATACATTTTCTCACAGCATTGAGTTCTTAAACCCCATTTATGATTAGGAAGGGGGGGGTTATTTAAGCCCCACCCCCTTGTGTGTGTGTTTTTACATTTAACACACCAAGCTTAAAATTGTAAACGATTTACGATCATGAGTTCTCAGACGTACAGCCTGCCATTCAAAATCTTAGTTGTCTTTTTGAGAAGAAACGAAATTTTGCGTGAATGATGGTGTCGTTTTAAAAAAAATGATGAAAAACGATTTGGATCATTCAGAGAATTAAATAAGAAAAATAACATTTATCGTTAGTTTTGTTTATTGTTTCTGTTAGACCCCCTTACCTTGAGATATTTAGCTAAATCTAGGAATTTGAATTTGATGTTCAACAGACAAACTTTGAAAATGAAGGAATTTAATTCTTGAATTTGATGTATTTTACGCCTAAAATAAATGTGATCCGGCTTAAATTTGAGACGCGGCTCAAATATAGTTGGTTCCACTTAATATCGTATTTAATGTTTCAAGATTTTAGCTGGTGCTCAATTGACAGCGGTTTTGGGCGGATTTGAGACGCGACTCAAATTCATTAAATTCGGACCTAGGTTTAGCTATCTCTGGACTTTCAGTAATATCTCTGAAATATTATTGATCTAGTGGAAATGAGGTAATAATGCTGGGGGGAGGGGACTCTAACTACCAGCTACTCTCATTAGTGGAAATATATGATTTATCTGAAGGATTCATTACAGAACTACCATCAATGCCTACTCCAAGGTATTGTTTTTACAGTCATATTTGTCATCTATATTTTATTTGTTCAAACTTCATATTTTATTCTTATATTTGCTGGTGTTTTAAATAGGTTTATTATTAATACATATAGAGTATGTAATCTTGGTTTGTTTTTATGTCCGATTATATAACTCATAAACCCCTTGACCGATTTATCATATTTTACAGCTAAAGCTAGGTTACCAATTAGTTATAAATAATATTTAAAACTTGATTATTTAGGATGTCCTTTGCTTGTTCGTATTTCAAGGAAGAGATCTGGGCAGTTGGAGGATACAATCGTGGTAGTCCTCTGGATACTGTTGAAATCCTCACAACTAGAGATGGGCAAGTTTCACTTTTTCCATTTTGTTTCTTTTTGCATTCATTGCGTTCGTATTCTCACTGGAAAATCGTTCAATAAAATCGTTTGTTCAATAAAATCGTTCGTTTTCTCACTGAACAGTTGTTCAGAAAAATCGTTCGTTCATTAAAAATTTTTTGTTCAGTATAAAAAACTATCTTTTTTCAAAATTTTATTTTAAAAATCATTCGTTTAGTAAAAACTATCGTTTTTTGGTAGTTTGTTAGAAATAATCCTTCAATCAGTGAAAAATGATTCGTTAGTTCAGTTAGAAAATAAATTTTATTCGATCTTTTCTCTGTGATATCCATTTTGTTCGGCTATCGTTTGTTTTTTTCTGAATGACCCCTCTTTCACGAAAAATTTTGTTTGTTCAAAAAAACGATGCCCATCTTTACTCAATCTCCATCAGCACCTGGAGGACAGGGCCTCATCTACTCAGACCTAGAGGTTACCTCACCATGCATGTTCTAGAGGAGGAGCTTGTAGTGTTTGCAGGTACAGAGGCCATACGGTTTTTTATTTCGTTCGTTCTAAAGACTGTCCAATACTGTTTAGCGTAATTTGAAGTGACCCTCCATGCACGGCATCCTTGAAACATTAATCTGATTAAAAATGTTTTTCCTGACTTAAAAGTGGTTATTTCAGTGAATTTCTCCATTGCTTCTCATAACCAAGAAACGCACAAGTCACTTTTGCAGAGAAACCACACTTGAAAATAAACAGTTTAAAGAAACAAAAACATGCATATAATCTATAATTCATACTTGATAAGACAAAGCTTTTAAGAGTGCCGTTGTGAATCAGAAAATGCCATCTTTGTGTGGAGGAGGGTCACTTGAAATTACGCATAGAGTCCCTTTAATATTATATTATATAACAGATAGGCTCAAAAGTAACTGTTTGTTTTTAACTAACTAACTTAACAATTATTTTGTTTCATTAATGGAATTTTTCAATTATCTTTGATACTTCATTTGTAACCATAAGATTTAGACATACATTTTTTTATCAACAATTTAACAGTAAATCCAGATTTTAAGGTTCAAAAGGTTTCATTCTAATTTTATTATTTTAATCTTAATTTTTGTGTGTTTTCCGCTGATAATTGGCGTTTCACTGTTTGTGTAATTTCTTTTGAGATCTAAATATTTATTATCTCCGTATCGAGATTATATTAATTGTACAAAATTGTTAACATGTATTAAATACAAATGTTTTACGATAATATTGTGTACATATATTCTTAAATTAAATAAAAGAAAATCGTACGGATACATTTTATGGTTTTTTATTTTTCCTTTAATTAGAAATTTGGATTTACGGATACTTGGATCCTGCAAGACATACAAATTGAAGAGTGTAGAGAATAAATTGCTTATAGTTAGTCGTTGACAAGGATTTTTTTGAGATTCATCTGCATATAACCGGAGCATTTAATGAGGAAAATCTGTTGAGCAAGCATCATAAAGTTTTTATGTAACAATGGTATAATGTCAATGAATGCAATATGGAAAAAACTACGATTGTACTGACAGAGAACATTGAAAGTTCGTCGTTAGTATGACATTACACTAGTTAAAATATATCGTCTTGATGCTAAATAGCCGACGTAATTGTGTAAAACGATATATTTGAGGTACATACTGGCGAGGAAAATTGATGGTTCCTTCCTGCATGTTCTTTTCTCTATGTAGTTAATAATCTACACAGCCAAAGTGGCGATAGCAGGCATCAAAATCAAGAAATGTTAAATTTAAAAAAGCTTTTTGGAGAAGCATTTAATTTCAATTGTAACAAGGACGCATTAAGCTTAAGAACTAGACTCACGTAGAACATTAGTTCTGCGCTACTGACTAGAACATTGGAGAGAGATTAATGTTTAACCTCTTCATTTCTCTCAAATAATCAAGGTATAGCAAGGTATGGTGCACATTTATATTGTGCAGGGATTTAGAGATATCAATGTAGCGTAGTTGTCTCCTCTTCTTGAGACATCATGATTTCTAGGTGGTGAGGTTTGACGGTTCAGGAGGCGTTGCAGCTTCCACAGACGTTATTATGTTTGTGTAATTTCAATGGGAGCCTCCATGCAAAGATGACAATGTTCGATTCACAACAGCACCCAACCTTTGTCTGATCAAGTATAAATAAGATATACTTTGTTTCTTTCATTTTTTTTACATTTTCAGTGTCTCTGCAGAAGTGATTTGACTTTGAGCAGTCCTTCTTGCTTATAAAAACCAATGGGGAAATCATCAGAATTAAACACTTTTAAATCCAAAAAAACATTTTTGATCAGATTAAAGGCTAGTGTTGTAAGGTATTACCATCATTAAATGGAAGGTCAAATTACGCTAACTGTCTCTTTACTGTTTTCTCTATATATGTTTCAGGATATAGGGGTGAGGGTAGTCTAGAACGGTATAATGGAGAAGAGTGGAAGGAAGAATCTATAAAATATTTCCATGGTGAACATGCCTCAGTCATCCTGCCATGCAATTAGGGGTATCATGGAAATAAATAATTGAGTTTAAATTGTCCTGTAGGTTTTTATAGAATAAACTTATTTTTTTAAGATACAATTTTTTCAACTAGGTTAAATACGACAAAATCTAAAATACTTTAAACGCAGTTTTATATTCTATACAGACTACAGGGTTAACCACAAAAGATGAGCCTTCAAAGGCGACTGTAGTAAATTTATACTAAATGTTCTTTTCAGAATTCTCTGCAACTGTAAACTGGCTTCTTTCTTTTCCCAATCAGTAAATAAGCCATTAAATACTATATTCAAGGCAGAAGACGTAATTTAAATTTGGAATCGTCATATTGCAAGTGTTTCCGGTCGTCTTTGCAGTCTTATCCTTACCATGCATTTCAAAACAAATTGTGAGGTAAAACCCTATTCAGGCTGACGACGGGTTTACCCAAAATTTTAAACACTTTTGGAAAGCCCTTTTAAAATCTGCAAAAGAATTTGCGAATATGCAAAATTTCTAAAAATTGCAATTTCAAGTTATTAGACAAAACATGTGCAAAAACCAAAAGTGCGCGAAATATGATAAATTATACATTTTTAAAAAGCCCTTATCACGACGAATTCAAATATGCAAAGATATTTGCAACATTTTAAAAAACTAAATTTGTTTTCAAGGAAAACTGAAAATATGCAAACTCTCTTTGAAGGCATCTGTCCAAAAATCTATGCTAAATTTCTCTCAGAAAATGTGCAATCTGCTTTCTTTTGTTCAAGGCTTTCCACAGAGCTATAAAAAGTCAAAATCCAATAACCAGAAGTAGGTCTAAATATAGATTCAGTCAGGTTAAGGTAAAATAAAGCATTCAGGCAGTATGCCTGAGAACTCAGGCAGTAGGTATAACAGCCCTGCTTTGACCCTAATTGGAGTGACATGTTTAAGTTAGAAAAGTAACAAAATTTGAACACCCTCTGACGCCCCCCCTCTCCCCGCAGCCGAAATATTATATTTCTAAATATGTGTATGTTTAGTTGAAATGTATGGATCAATGCAACAAATGTCTGTTAAAGATTTAGATATTTGGCAAAGAAATAAAAAGTTGCACAGCTGGAGAATCCATAAATGTAAGGCTAAAAATGTAGTCGCTAAACACTGTAAACTTTAGTTCATTTCATGTCCCGGTGTCACGTGATAAAGTGTCCAGGCGTGAAATAATGTAAGGGTACTCTATTTAGGTCTTAAACATCAAATTAAAAAATATCTGATTATGTTAAATAGATTCAATTACATTTTAAACGACTTTTTTTACATAATTGTTGCATCTGCAAGGGATAGAAAATCTGTACAGTACAAAAACAGGTAAACCGGGACAGTACGCCAAATGAATGATCCCCTCATAGTGAAATTATTCCTGTTTTTTTAGTTTCAAATTCTAATCTTTTACCCACCAAAATTACAGCCAACTTGGTATTCACAATCAATTATTCCAACTGACAAATATATATTTCAACACAAAAGGATTTCAACAATTAACAAAGCAACTAAAAAGGATTATAACTCAACCCGTGACAGTAAATTAGTTCCGTGTTTATCCGCAAGCAGTACAGGAGTTGCTTGCTTCAAATAAGTTCCATTTTTATCCGCATACAGTGAAGGTGGCGCCAGCAGGAGTGCATCCAGACAGAGTGATGAGGTATGTGGCTGAAATAATATCGATGAAAATAGTTTCAAAATATATTTTCCCCTTTTTCATATTAATTTGATTGTGCTCAGAGGCTAAATGTTAGGAGATTTCGATCCTTAGGTTCAAAATAAGAAACAAAATAAGGTGTATAGGTACTAGGTAGTGCAGTTGAGTCAATTTGACCCCCCCCCCTGTAGTTTTTTTACATAACTCAAAAAGTATTGGTCTGAGGCTGTTGAAATTTTCTGACTTTTCCTACATTCCCAAAGCCCTCCCTTCAGGCCTAAAACCAGGCTTTAATACAAACTGCCTGAGTCCTCAGGCACACTGCCTGAATGACTGCTTTTTCCTGTAACAAACTAAATCTTTGTTTTGACCCACTTCCACTTGTCAGTTTTTGATAAAATTTAGCTTTTTGGAAAGCCTTTGACATAAGGAAACCAATAGCACAAGTTTTACGAAAAAAAATTGCAAATTTTTTGCAAACAACCTGTCAAAGGAAATTTGCACATTTTTAGTTTTTCTTGATTCTTAATCAGGTTATTTAAAATTTTGCAAAAACTTTTGCATATTTGAAATGGCATAGTCAAGGGCTTTTCAAAAATGTATATTTTTTTATTTTTTGGACACATTTTTTTTGCAAACATTTTTACTATATAACTGGATTTTGCGATAAAAAATTCAATTTTTGCAAATTTGCAAAAATTTTTGCAGATTCTAAAAGTAGAGCACAAGAGCTTTCCAATGCTGTATCATTTGTCATATTTGGACATCAAACATGGGATTTAGAGGTGGGGTCAAATTGACTCTCCCCCTCAGCATATCCTGGTTTTCAAGTACCCCAGCAGAGATAGGGTTAAGGTCAAAGAGAATAGAATATATATTAGAGGGAAAATTTACTAGAAAAAAGTGTAAAACGGCCATTTTGTTGTACTGTTTCCATACTGCAGGTGTACTTCACATATTTATGCTATATAAAGATCATAATGTGAGAAGAGATCATACTGTGAGAAGAGATCATAATGTGAGAAGAGATCATAATGTGAGAAGAGATCATGTTCAAAATAAACATAAATTGCTTTTCCTACACTATAGACAAAATTAAAGGCAAAAAACGATCCAAAAACAAACCAACGGAATGCACATAACCAGATGTAGACACACTACCATGAGATTTTATTTATATGGAATTGAAATATTAAATGCAAGGTTAAATATTTACCTGTAAAACTAAGTGATGTTGATGTTGAGGTTGATGTACTGGTAGTTGTTGTGGTCATGTAGTACCAGAAGAATTTAGCATCCCGCTTCGCTCCGTCCTTGGGAGTTCCTGACTCAATGTTGTCAACTTCAACAGTGTCATCAACATTCCTGTATACAGTAAATACATTTATTCAGAGCTGAAAACTTTAGAATGAGATATCCTTAATCCCGATTACTTAATCTGAGTATCCAATGGACACACTTTTGATTTTCTTCTTAAACCGTTCTTTTCTGTATATAGTAGAGAAAAATCAAAAACCGGTTTTACTAAATTAGAGAGTTCCTCCCATTTCTGTATTTAATCTTAAATGGTGCGCAAAATTTCAAATTTATCGGCTTCATATTCGCGACTCTGATTGATTGAATTTTATACACTTTTCATTATAAAAGTACAAGATTAAGTTAGTCTCAATAATAGGAAAAAGAGAGGATCAAACATTAATCTCAAAATCCACCATTCTAAAGTTTTCAGCTCAGGAAATATTATTTTCTTCCATAAACCTCAAAACCCCTCTCTTACACTCCTATAGCTCAGTCCTATAGCAACCCCAAAAAATGGTATGTGAATAACAATCCCAATCTGATCTATTAAACACAAATTTTTCGCCTTTTTTCTATTATATGTTCTTTTGACGGTAAATGTGTTATAAATGAAAAAGATAAAAAGACAGCTCTGTTTGGCTAAAGAGTGTAAAATTATAAACCAAAACACGATTAAATTCAAATAAAAGAAACAGAACACATGTCACCATGGCTAGACCAGTTTATTTCATGTACCGGGCCGAATTTCAATTAGCCAGGGCAAGCAGTACAGTACAATTACAGACTATATGAGACAAAACGGGACTGTACGCCAAATGAATGATACTCTTCTAGCGAAAGGAATTGAGTTTTTGTCATAAACTCTGATTTTCTAATCCCTATATCTTTGCATTTCAATGTCAGAGACCTTAGATATTTTAAACTATGAATTGTTTTAGATCAAATAATAATAGTTTGAAATATCAAAGGTTAACACCATCAGGTTACAACGATATAGCGATTTGAAAATGAGAATTTGTGGCTAAAACTCAGTACCTTTATGTGTGGAGTGCTGAAATCAATAGTTTAAGTCGATAAGAAATGTTGACCATGAGATGGGGTGTTTCCTTTTATTATCCTATTACCTTTCAACTCTGCTAATTTCAATAGTATCCTCCGCATTTGTAATAGGATCATTGCTCAGTATCATTCTCCTTTTTCTACAAGCTTGTCTAGCAGCTGTCACTCTTAAAAGAAGATTTATAATTTCAACAACAATGTCAAGCTCCATTTATTGAACTGCGAGCAAAGATGGCAATGCCCGTGCCCAATTCACAATGGTATAGCCTTTAAAGCGTTGTCAGATCAAGTATGAATTTAATATCAATGTTTATAATTATTATTATTTTCCATTGTGGTTTCTCTTCCAAAGTGATTTACACATGTCTATACTGTAGGAATAATTTCAAATAGGGCATTGACATATTTACATGGAGGGTCACTTGACTAGACATTGGCGCATTAGACGCATTATTTCATTTTGTTCATTCATCGTTCATGAACAACCCATTTCGTTAGTCTTTTTTTTCATCGTACAAAAAAATGATGGAGTACGTTCTCAAAATATTCGTTTATTTTTCATCTATTTCGTTCATTTTTTCAATAAAATGGTTCATTCAGCAAAAACTAACGTTTTTAAAAATGAAATTAAAATAGGATAAATTTTAATTTTAATGGGCTGCCGTTGCTGAAAAATATCTAATATACTTTTTCTGACATAGGTACCATATGTTTCCGCTCGAATTCTAAACGAAAAATCGGCTTTTTTCTCCGGCCACAGTTGTCTTCGAAAAGTAAGACTTATACCAATCAACGGCAATTAGGCTGTTTAGTTTACCCTGAAATTACCCAAATAAGTGAACGGTCCCTTTACAAACAGGTTATTAAATTAACCTCAATGTTTAGGGAAATTAACGGAAATTTTATTAATTCTGTTATCCGTTAATTCAAATTACAAACTGCCTATGAATTACCTAAAAAATACCAATGTTTGTTAAATTTACATAGTATAAAATTAGTTGGAAAAAATCTTACGCAAAACATGTTGTTGTTGTCTGCAAAATAGATGTTGTTGTTGAGACTGTGGTAGATGTGGTAGAAGTTACTAAAAATAGTTTTCCCTTCCTAAAATTGAAAACTTCAAGGATTAAATTAAAATAAAATAAAAAGTTTTTAAAATATTATTTTTTAACCTGTCATTTTCTTCAGATCCTGATACACCGAGAGTAAAGAGGGTTAGCAGCAATAACTTCATTTTCTAAAAATTCGTTTATAGAAAATGCGAAAAAACGTTCTCAATAATTTCGTGGATCTGAGCAAGCGTTTAAAAAAATGCAATGTATTTTGAATAAAATATTTAAGACTTACAAGAGTTCTCATATTGGGCGGACACATCAGTAATATTGGGCGGACATATCAGTAATATTGGGCGGACATATCAGTAATATTGGGCGGACATATCAGTAATATTGGGCGGACATATCAGTAATATTTATGAAATCCACGAAATTTACAATAAGCTACAGTTTTGCATCGCGCAAAGTATATAGTACACATTTGCAGAATATAATTAACATTAAAATTAGCAAACTTCATGTCTCTCCTTTTCGCGGGACATGGAATATATAGAGTAAGAACCAGTGTTAAGCCATTTCGAAAGTCGTCTTTGTTTCAATAAAAAAAAAATAAATAAAAAAAAATAAAACATTTTGTATTTTAAAAGGTTAAGCAAATATCTCTAATTTTCATATATATATATATATCACAATTTTCATATTCATGACAGTACCTAGTTAAAAGTCTTGATAAAGACGACTTTTGTTTTGCATTTTACTGTATATGGCAGTAAAAATTTACAGTGATGCCCACAAAGAATAGGGCTTTAATTAGGACAATGATAGAAATCTAAAAACTGGTTTACATAAAGTAATTATGATGATTTACTTATAGCTTCGATTTTACGATATATTTCTGTATTTTTTGTTTAAAGTGGTTTTGAAACTATTTTTTTTGCATAATTTGTACGTATTCTCAAGTAAGCCTTCCTTTTAGAGTGGCATGTCCAATTCACATCAGTACCATTACAAGCTTTTCTTTTTTCAGAATGGATAAGATATGATTTCCCTTAAAGGGACTGTAAAGGAAAAATGAAAGGGGGTATAGGCAGAAACCTGAGAATCTCAGTCGTTGAACGATACCTATAAGACATCTATCTGATGTTCCTGTCTCGAGAAACTGTGCCAAAATTTTACCAAAACTTATATATGTAAGATATACGTCCGTATCAGGTGACCAGAACTCCCTCCAATGGAAGTCGAGTATACTGGTCACGTGATGCAGACAGAGTTAGATGAAACTAATACTGCACTGCCTTATTTCCTTATTGTGATGCAATTCTTTAACATTTTATACACTTTTAGAATGCCCTTGGGCTCTACTTTAATAATCTGCAAAATTTCCAATATGTATTGCAATTTCAAGTTAAGAAACTGTAAAGAAAAAAAAAAGAAAAAAGGGGATATAGGCTGAAAGCTAATCACTTTAGCTCTTGATCGCGACGATATCCGGTGTTCCTGTCTCGAGAAATTGATATAAAACTGTGTCAAATTTATACGAAACTTCATATATATACAATTTTGTAAAGACAGACAGAGACACGTGACCACTATATTGCACTACCATTGGTTGGAGTTTTGGTGACATGATCCTAACGTATAAATAGTATTTTCAAATATATCTATTCAAAATGAAACATTATTAAATTCAAATAATAATAATAATAATAGGAGCAAACATGAGTTTCTTTGGCTCCTATGGGATATCGTTGTTTTCAGATTGGTTGCGTATTTGTTAAATATGATCTGTTTAATACTTTGAATCTTATACAAAATCTTTTGTTATACTTTTGACACAGCTTTATATCAATTTCCCGAGACAGGAATATCAGATAGAACTCTTATGCAGGGTGTCACACGAAACATGAAAGTTGGTGAAAAGTTTAAAATGTCTTCTTCCATAGTTTTTTAAGTTGTTTGAACCCCAAGAGAATAATATAAAAAATTTTATGCCAGCCATATTGTAGTAAAATTGATTTTAAAGTAAAATATATTTAAATTAAAACATTTTAAAAACTAATACAGTATATAGAAGAAGACATCCTAAACTATTCACCAACTGTCATGTTTCGTGGGACACCCTGTATGTCTCAATCAACTCCTGAGATTCTCAGGTTTCAGCATATACCCCCTTTAGTTTTTCCTTTACAGTCTCTTTAAGAAAGTAGTTTTTTCTTCACAAAAGTTACATGAGGAAAGGTTTGAAAACATCGATGTGAATTGGACCTATCCCTTTAAAATAGAGGGTCACTTGAAATTCTGTCAACAGTCTTTTTAAAGAGTAAGAAACACTTACCATGGCTGACCAAGGACTGATTTCAAGTAGTGTTTTCTTTCAATATTTATAAACTTATTTTCCCTTAACCATCATACATGATCTTGATTCGCTTTCCATCATGATTAAGCAGAAATATTGTGTTTAAAGGATGCAAAATAATAAAGTAGTTTGTCAAGGGAAACCTTGCACGGGTAATTAATTTTAATTGTTTTTGTTATTTAGACATGTAGTCAAACATTAGAATGACAGACGTTTCATCAAGATTAACTCTTTTACTAATTTCTAAACATACAATATTTTCAAATATTTAATACTATTATTCGTAGGTCTACGAAATTTTCAAAATATTTAGAATATTTACAGTTTGAATTTACTTTTTGTATAGTATCAGTGCATAGTGTGTAATACAGTGAACAATGTGTGTGCAGTTTACAATGAAAATGACAATAATAATAATAATAATAATAGTACTAATAATAATAATAATAATGATAATAATAATAATATTAACAACAATAATAATAATGATAACAATGATGATAATAATGATTATAATTATGATAATATTATCTAGAAACTCTCCCACAGTAACCCAGAGTACTGAACTCCAGTGTGTTGAGAAGGGACGGAAACCTGTAATACTTGATGATGAAGGGGTTCAGGTGATGGGAACTGTTGGTCCATACCGTCTCCGACAACCTCTGATCCTAGTCTGTGTCGGAGAAGGTGATCCTCCCCCGGACCTGGTCTGGTTAAGGGACGGAGAGGTTTGGGACGCAGAGATGGATCCGGGTGTATCTAAAGAGCACAGACAGAGGAATACTTTGGTTATCCCGTCCTTGGGCAGAGAGTTCTCAGGAAACTCATTCTCTTGTGAGGTAGGACTAATGTAAAATATATCTGCCCATTTTCAAGAGCTTCAGACCTCTATTTTTGACACAATCTCAAATTTTCTGATGGTGTTGCAATGATATTGCAATGAGTTGGAATGATACAGGGATTAGAAAATTTTAGTTTGTGGTGATTCTTTGTCACTCCTAAGACCATCTGAACATGAGCCTTTCAGAATTTGGACTTACATCTTTAATATACGTTCATAGTTAGAGCTCCTTCAATCATACATGTAAATAATCAGCTGATAGCCTATACTTATTAATCAGCTGATAGCCTATACTTATTAATCAGCTGATAGCCTATACTTATCATGTTGAAGTGTTTTCTAAATGACTGGATCGAATCACGTATGCTCAGAATTCAAATTTTATGGTTCTACCTTTTTCAGAAGTTTTTGAACAGGTTCTCCTATCCTATCCTATCCTATAGTCTTCTCATTTTTAAGAGAAGGTTCTTGTGGGTTTCAGTCAGTGAGTTTTAATAAGGATCAATCTTATTTCATTCACGCTTTAAAAACTTTTCAATATGAATATCAAATTTGACTAAAAATAAACATATTAAATATTTTGAGATAAAAATATGTTAATAATTTGTCGAGAAATGTGTATATTCATCATTGTTTTAATGCTTTAATTCAATTTTTCAAAATATTGAAAATTACTTAACGTTAAAAAAGTGTAAAAGGAATAGAGTTTTTGCCACAAATCCCAATTTTATAATTCCTTTATCTCAACAACCAGATGATGCATACCTTTCATATTTCAAACTTACATTGTTTGATCCACCAGAATTCATAGTTTGAAATATCTACGGTCTACGACATTTGGTTTTAAAGAAATTGGGTTTTAAAAATCCGAGTTTGTGGCAAAGACTCAGTTCCTTTGATAGAAAATGAAAGCTTTCTTTTAATAGAAAAGTTTCGGATAAACATTATAAAAACCAAAACATGAAAGTTACAAAATTATTAATAATAATGTGATTTTACCTCTCTAGGCCAATAGTAAACGACTGGCTGAGAAACCAGAAACAACTGTGATAGTGAGCATTCATATGCCGGTCCAGGATACACGGTAGGGACAAAAATCAAAACTAGGTGTTTGAAATCTTATTTATTTTTCCCATTTTATAGATTACTTAACCTTCCATCTCCTCAGACCGCTGGAACTACTTATGAAGTTCTCTGTCAGGAAATTATTATTTAAAGCAAGACGAGAATTTTAATAAAGTTTTAATTATTTCTGAGTATTTCTTGATTGCAATTAAACTTTCTTGGACTTGGTTTGAATAATTAACGGTTTAGGCAACTGGTTCCTCTCCGTCTCCGTCCTTCTCCTGGTTCTTGGTGTCTCCCTCCGGGCAGAACCAGAGTCTAGACGGGAGTTCAATACAGGACTCTTTGTCAGGAAACCTAACCGTCTCCAGGTTAAATATTACGGTGGAGAAGAATGATCATGAGTCTAAGATACTGTGTGTTGCCACCAATCCCATCTTTCTCCCTGTCACCGCAACGGCTAAACTCATCGTCAACTATCCTCCCGAGGTTGAGATCTATATCCCCAGTGATGTTTCTCCGGGTCGGTTGGTTGAGGGCTCTGACTTGAACCTTGAATGCAAGGTTGACTCCCGTCCTCCTCCAACCCGGTTTCAGTGGTTCAAGGACAATGAGATCATTTCTGAAGAGCAAACCTTAGGACTGAAGAACGTACAACCTGAAAACAGTGGAACGTATCGTTGTATTGTAGATAATGTGGAAGGCAGTGGAGACAGTGACCCGGTTCGTCTCTCCGTCCTATACCGTCCTACCTGCACCAACCCAGAGATATTACCGCATAGAATGGAGTCTGATGAAGATACCCCTGGAGTAGATTTAAGATGCCAAGTTGATGCCAAACCTGCCGCTAGATCATATCGTTGGTTTTTCAACAGCAGTGGAGGAAGTTTCGAGATTCCGTCTGCTAAACCTTTGATGAGCTTCATGAACTATGCTGTTAGCAAGAGCGGAGATCAAGGGAAGGTTCTCTGTTGGGCAACCAATGATGTAGGAGTACAGAGTGAACCCTGTGTTTTCCATATTGTACCACTAGGAGCTCCGCATCCCCCCGTAGATTGTGATATATCAGATCGTACTCCGGGTTCAGTAGAAGTTGCCTGCAAACCAGGGTTTAGCGGAGGACTGGAGCAACACTTCATTCTTCAAGTTTTTGAAATGATCAACGGAACCCAAACCTTGGTTGCATCCAACTGGAGTAGGACGCCTATTATGCGAGTAACTGGACTCCAACCCAACACGTCCTACATCCTGGCAGTCCATGCTGGTAACGACCGGGGAGAATCTCCGACAATGTTTGTTGGTGGACAAACTGAATCCTTTCTTCCTCGTCTCAAGCATCCGTCCCCTGACCGTTTACCCGTTCTTTACATAATAGTAGCGGTTCTCTGCTCGGTTATGTTTTTAAGTATTATTCTCTCCATCACCGCCGCTTGCCGCCGCCATATGATGATGAAAAGGGAGAAAAATCTGACTCAAACCCAACCAATACTTGGTAATTACAGTGAGAAGACCGATAGTGAACAATCTGAACCTCTCATGAAACGAGATCCTGGAAAACCAATAGAGAGAAAAGTAAGTTTCCGAGATTGTTCTTGCTCCAGGTCCCATCGGTTAATGAGCAGCGTCAGTAATGGAACTTTAAATGGAACCAGGACTGACAGTCGGAACCTGCCTGTTCAGAAAACCATAGTTCGATCCTACTCTATAGGTTCATATCAATATTAGAATTGAATTGTACCTTCTCTGTATCTATATGAGAGCGGGACAAGTTTCTGGAAAATATTTTTATAACATTTGCCAATGACTTTTAT
Source organism: Eurytemora carolleeae (assembly GCF_000591075.1). Classification (NCBI taxonomy): domain Eukaryota; kingdom Metazoa; phylum Arthropoda; class Copepoda; order Calanoida; family Temoridae; genus Eurytemora; species Eurytemora carolleeae. The sequence goes on along the minus strand of NW_019396345.1, from coordinate 260,466 downwards.
GATTTTTACTCCGAGAAAACATCTAATTTAAACAGGGGTTCAGGAGTGAACACGGGGGGGGGGGGGTTGGTATAAAAACCCATATGTTTTCAGATTAATAATTTTGATTTCTGATGTTTCTGTTTATAATTATTGATATGTTTAATCAGATAAACTTCGAGCCCGCTGCCCTACGTGTAATCCTTCAGGAAACATAGCATATCCGCCCAACAGCCCGCCAGAGACAACTGGCGGCAAAAACTATAACAAATCCGGCGGAATCATAAAAGTTGACTCCTTAGGAAGTTTTTAATGAAAAGAACAGAGTTCTGAGAATGAAGATATAAAAACCGATGAGTATTCAAACCTAAACTGTATTGTAATGATCTGTCAATGATTCATCGTTTCACATTTGAAATATTTCTAGACTTTCGACGAATAGACAAAAACTATTTTCCCGACATTCTTTTCAGTACGCGTAGGGTCAATTTCTTCTTTTTAAGGTGCCAAAGTAGAAATGTCAAAGAAACAAATATACAACAAAAAATTAAAACCAATACTCAAGTCCTCGTATATAATTTTTATTAATAATGTAAAAATATATTACTTTTAAATGCATGATCTCCTCTAATGATATTTAATAAAATAAATTTACGTGAAATATTTGTAATTTTTTATTGTCTAACTTTGTAGATACATTAAATTGTCCTGCTCGTGATTTGAAGTTTAATATTTGTTGCTTGAACGCCTTGAAGCGCTGAAAAACTTGAAATTATATTTCTAGAACAAAAATTGGCGATGATAGGAAATTAATGATGTTTCAGATCTGAGTTGATCAATTATTATGAACAATCCAAGATATTGCCATCCCTCCCAACCCCATAATCTTCTCCTTCTTTTCCCCCCTTTTATCTTTTCCTCTCCCCCCTCTTCTTCTCCCTATTCTCATCCTTTCCTCCTTGCTTCTTCTTCTTCCCTCTTCTTGGCTTCTCTCCTTTCCGTCCCATTTCTCCCTTTTTACCATATTCCTTCTTTTTTCTCACCATACCCCTCCATTTTCCTCATTCATTCCCCTTCCTTTTCCTCCCCCCCTTCTATATCCCCCTCCCTCTCCCTTCCTTCTCCTCTTTCCTTTCTTCTCCCTTCTGCCCTCCCACTTCATTCTCCTCCTTTTCCCATCTGCCGGTCGTTAATCTAATTTATAAATTACAAATATATTAGATAACGATAGCTTAATTTTATGAGACATTAATTTTATATAATTTTTAACGATAGTTTCGTTAAAATGGAATCCCCCCCCCCCTCCATCTTGTCAGTAAATTTCCACGTTAACCTTGCGTGTACTGGCTAATTGAAGGATTTGTTTATCCTGTATTCCGATCTTGGGTTCTCAATCATCAATGTTAAAAAGATGACATGGAAGGATCAGGGAGAGATCGTTCCAACCCTGGAGTTCTAATTATCCCTAAGAGAGACAGTTCTCAGGTCTCTACTTGAGTCAGGACAATAAGTTCCTTTATTCAAAACTTCTCAACTACGGACATGTTACACACCTACCTCCCCCCCTCCCCCATTCTAACACATTCATACTACTCCCCCCCCTTCCTCATCACCTTCTGAACTCCTCGCGTCGGCTTCTCTTTCCATCTTTACATTGAAATCAACTTGTAAATTTTAAAAAGGATTCTGTTGAGTCTTGACATTGAAACCAAACGACTTTTCATTGAAACCAACTAGTTCTTCTTTATTTAAGAACACTGGAACCAAATAACTTCTGTTGAAACCAACCAATTTTTCTTTACATCAAGACACCAACCAATTTCTGTTTACAATGAAATTAGACGGTTTCAATTTTTACATCGAAATGGGACGGATTCATTTTACGTTGAAACCAACCTGGATTCTCTTACACCGAATCTAGATCTATATAAGGCAGTTCTTTTTTAACCCCCCCCCTCTCTGTTTTAATCCTCCATTTTTCTCCTTTAATCCTCAGAGTCTCTCCTCTAATTCTCGCTTCTCTCCTTTAATCCTCTCCTTCTCTCCTTTTATCCTCCCCTTATCTCCTTTAATCCTTTCCTTCTCTTCATTAATCCTTTTCTTCTCTCCTTTAGTCCTCCCCTTCTCTCCTTTAATCCTCTCATTATCTCGTTTAATCCTCTCCTTCTCTCATTTTTTTCTCCCCTTATCTATTTTAATCCTTTCCTTCTCTCCTTTTATCCTCCGCTTATCTCCTTTAATCCTCTCATTATCTCCTTTAATCCTTTCCTTCTCTGCTTTAATCCTCTCATTCTCTCATTTAATCCTCTCCTTCTCTTTTTTAGTCCTCCCCCTCTTTCCTTATCTCCTTTAATCCTCCCCTTCTCTCCTTTAGTCCTCCCCCTCTCTCTTTTAATCCTCCCCTTATCTCCTTTAATCCTCTCTTTCTCTCCTTTAATCCTCCCCTTTTCTCCTTTAATCCACTCCTTCTCTCCTTTGATCCTCCCCTTCTCTCCTTTAATCCTCCCCTTCTATACTTTAATCCTCCCCTTCTCTCCTTTAATCCTCTCCTTTTCTCCTTTAATCCTCCTCTTCTCTCCTTTAATCCTTTCCTTCTCTCCTTTAATCCTTCACTTTTCTCCTTTAATCCTATCCTTCTCTCCTTTAATCCTCCCCTTATGTCCTTTAATCCTCTCATTATCTACTTTAATCCTCTTATTATCTCCTCTAATCCTTTCCTTCTCTCCTTTTATCCTCTCCTTCTCTCTTTTAATTCTCTTCTTCTCTCATTTAATTCTCTCCTTTAATCCTCCCCTTCTCTCCTTAAATCCTCCCCCTCTCTCCTATAAACTACACAAACATAGAATATTGGGAATAATAAAGACGGACTCAACTGTGACAGATGTGACGAATCTTTTAGACACGCAACATCATATCTTCTATCGCCAAGGTGTGTAAAGGAAAGGTAGAAACTATTAAGCTTACGCAAAAGGAATTGAGTTCTTGCCACAAACTCTGAAACCGTATATCATTCAATTCCAATTTCGTAGACCTTAGATGTTTCAAACTATGAATTCTGTTAGATCAAATGATATAAGTTTGAAATATCAAAGATGTACGACATTGGGTTCCAAAGATAAAGGGATTATATAAATAAATTCAGAGTTTGTGGCAAAGACTCAATTCCTTTCTCTTCGACTTATCTTAATGTATTCCCAGTTATTTGTAAAAAAAACTTTCCAGAGAAGAAAAATTGTGTTCCTTAGCCTAACATTGGACTAATCCGACTCGTACTTCGCATATATTCTCAGTCTAAAACAAAAACTAAAAATAAAATAAAATTATACCACAGCTATTTTTTTCTGCAAGATGGAGTGGGATAATCCACCAAAAACCGTAAAAATGTAAAAAAAAATTCAGGATTTTTGCAATTATTACTTTTTTACTGTAGCTAGAAACAATCCCATTGTGGTTCTAAATTCTACATGTCCAGGGTTGTAAACGTGAGTGAGTAAGTTAAAAAGAAATATCAAGGCTACGTAACAATTAAAAACCGACCCAGTCTTGAAAATTGATGTACAAATTTTATAGCTGTCTGGATTTCTGTGATATAGTTTTGGTGCGATTTTATATTTCAGCTACACCGCTGTTATTTAATGACCTAGACCTATCTAGCCGATCCAAAGAATATCTATAAAATATTGGGTTTACTTTAGACCTCACAGATTTAGAAGATAGGACAATAGAGACGTCATGTTGTTAGAGTTTATTTAATAGATAGGACAATAGACGCCATGTTATATGCCATGTTGTTATAGTATATTTAATATATAGGACAATAGACGCCATATTAGACGCCATGTTGTTATATTATATTAGATATATAGAACAATAGACGCCATGTTAGACGCCATGTTGTTATAGTTTATTAAATATATAGGAGAATAGACGCCATGTTTTTATACTAACCTTAAAACCTTAATCAATATAATGAAAGATATCATAATTTTCTGGCTTGAAAAGTGACCAATTCTGATATTTTCTCCCCTGTCTTTGAAGCCAAATATACGCCAGTCACTTTTTCAGAGAAAACTAAAACGAAAAAAGACAGTTTTCAAAACAAAACCAAAGATGTCTAATTCATACTTGATCAGACAATGCCTTAGAGGTTACCGTTGTATATCGGACATGCCACTCTATCGATGGAGGGTCATTTGAAATAATGTTTACAGTCCCCTAGAAACATTTCCTCTCTTAAAACTGAAGAAGAAAAAATTTCGTTTCCTTTAAATCCCACTTTCTCATTCAACAACAAAATTACGCACGGTCCTTTCTGTATAATCTGTGTCCCAGTGACTCTTGTTGAGCTAAAAATGACGATATATGTTGAGGAGCGTGAAGAATGCTACATAAATATATATATATATATATACAATATATAGTGGATACAGTTCATATATTTAGTATCCCACACCTGCCAGCAGTCCTTCAATCCTGATCAGTTTAAACTCATTGGATAATAATAATATTAATATTCAAGGGAAGGGGTTATAAGAGATTTAGGATGATCTACCTATGGAGGGGGTAGAGGGAGTGTTTTAATACAGAAGTGTTTTCGATATTTTACAAAGAAAGGAAGAAATTTTAAAGCTTAAGGAAGAAAAATCAAGTTCTGAAATGAAAAAAGTGAATAAATCAGGATTTAAAAAAGAAAGAGTTTGCATAGTAAGAAAAGATTTTTAGGAACTACCCCATTGAAAGCTGAAAACGGAAAACTGAGAATGAATGAGACGGATTGAACAATGAGCACCTTGTTGAGAGAACCTTGTTGTTGCACCAAACTCCGTGACTAGTGAATACACCTAGAGAGAACCTTGTTGTTGAACCGAACTCCGTGACTAGAGATAACCTTGTTGTTGAATCGAACTCCGTGACTAATGAATTCACCTAGAGAGAACCTTGTTGTTGCACCAAACTCTGGGACTTGTGAATACACCTTTAGAGAACCTTGTTGTTGCACCAAACTCCGGGACTTGTGAATGCACCTTGAGAGAACCTTGTTATTGAACCGAACTCCGTGACTAGTGAATACACCATAGAGAGAACCTTGTTGTTGAACCAAACTCTGGGACTAGTGAATATACACCTAGAGAGAACCTTGTTATTGAACCGAACTCCGTGACTAGTGAATACACCTAGAGAGAACCTTGTTGTTGAACCGAACTCCGTGACTAGAGAGAACCTTGTTGTGGAACCGAACTGCGGGACTAAGATAAATGATATTTACTTCTCTTTACTCCGTGTTCTGCTAATTATACATATTCTTCTCACCAGTGTCAATCTCAAGCTGTTCAATACAATTCTACAAATGACAAATACATGCAAGCCTGATGCACATTGCGCGCCCTATATATATATATATATATTCATCATGCTCGTATATATGGAATACATTCACTTTAAAACATTTTCAGTTCGCATAAAAGATGTAATATACAAACCAGAGCGTTGAAATTAATTAACAAATAAATATTGAATAAAAAACATGTTTAACTGTCGAAGTTAATCAAAGTCCAGAAGTAACAAAACACAGGTTTCTTTTACTTAGCATCATTCGACTTTCAGAATGTTATAGGAACTGAGTCCGAATTTAATGAATTTGAGCCGCGTCTCAAATCCACCAAAAACCGGTTTCAGTTTAGCGTCGGCTTAAATCGTGAAACATTAAACACAATTTTAAGTAGATCCTGACATATTTGAGCCGCGTCACATATTTAAGCCGCGGGCACAAATTCTCTAAATTCTGCCTCTGAACACTTACCCCAAACACTAATTTTTGAATTCATATATCTTTGCTTTGATTTAATATAATTCATGGTTAGAAATATTTAAGGTTACGAAATCAGTTTGCAAAGGTTTAGAGATTAGAAAGCGACAAGTAATAAGTTTCATTGAAAATATGACATGAAAATTATGACTATAGAACTATGAAATCTTTTTGGGGTAAAAGTCCTGGACTGAATGATGATCATTAAAACCTTGCGCTTGAAATCTAGAAAAAAACCTTGCGTTTGAAATATAGAAACTCTGAGATGTGGAAACCGTGCGCTTGAAACCTAGAAACCCTAACACGAGGAAACCTCGGGCTATCAAACTGAGGTTTCTTGTAGTTTTGAACCACACGTTTTTCACCAAGAAACCTTGAGTATAATAATGAAATATTGTGTTTAAAACCTTGTGTCTCCTGTGCTTCCATTATACAAGAATATTATTATGCATGAAACATGAACCAACTTGAAACTACTGTTTCTAGGCAAATATATAATTAAACCCAATGTATGTTAAAGAGAGTGTAGACTGTGACTATAGAGTGGGTGCATATTCGATTTACATCGATACTCTTAAAAGCTTTGTTTGGTCAAGAATGAATGAGAAATGCATTGTTGAATAGTTAGGGGTCAGGGGTAAAATTCAATAAACCTTTGGAACCCAGTTTCCCTGTGAAATGAGATTTATCGTATTTGCTATTCATCCTTAAAATATGACTGAAAAGTCGACAGCTGATTACTTTGTTATATTTAGTTTGACGTGGGCTCCCGGCCCTTTAAATAAACAGTCACTTGAAATTACACAGCCAGTCCCTTTAAGTATAAGGTTAGTAATTAAAATAAACTTGATTCAAACCAGAGATTGTAGTTGGATTATTGTTTAACGATTCTGTTATTTAAAACTTATAAAATAAAGATATACTTTTTTAAATATAATTTTCTTATATATTATGTTTTGAATAAAGTATCAGCTGAACACCTGCAAATAGGTTCATGATCTCTCTCAGAACATAATTCTTAGATTAAACACTATCAGGTGCAAGCTGTAAACATAAATACATTTCAAAACTATTTCATAATAATTCTGATTCTGAAAGATTTTGTTATTATAGAAATTGAACACTTGCCTCAATCTCTAATTATCTAATCCCTATAACTTTGCAACCTGATGGTTTACATCTTTGATATTAAAAACTGTGATCTAGTAGAACTAAGAGTTTGAAATAAATAAGGTCTACGACATCAGGTTGCCCAGATATAAAGATTTGAACCTAAAATATAAGGGCAGTCATTCCCTTGAAGGAAAAAATCTATATAATCTATATAATAAAGCTCTTCGCTTATATATATATGTGTTACCAGACCTATTACTGGCCAAACGGCGGGACCTATTTGAATAAAAAATTTTTAGGAAACCCATGGCTAAAATTTTTTTTGGCAATGTTTGAAATTCCTCGGGCAACGCCGGGCATTTCAGCCTAAATCATGATTTAATACCAAGCGCCGCGGGAAAAAGGCTTGAGTAACTACACTGTTAGAAAAACATTTCTTCCAAATCTGGTAAAATGCTGTCGAAGAACAAATAGGTTCCATGAAAACCACTAAAAAAACCTCCCATTACTTATATTTATTGTCACACTTCTTAACTTATTAACTTGACCAGAAAATGTTACTGTCACAGGAAATATATTGATTAAAACAAGAAAAAACTTCTGTTCCAGTATTTATAATGAGTGCTAGATAACATGCAAATTTGTCTATGAATAAAAATAAAAACCTGGGCAACGTCGGACACTGCAGCAAGTAGCTTTTATAACAAATAAGAAATGAAAGGTTAAAGAGGAGTAGTACAATCTCTCATTGTTATTCTCTGTTTATCTGTATACAATGTATATGTATATATTAGGATAAAGGAATTATCATGAAGTTTCTAACCCCAGGATATATCCAAGTATTGATCTAGTACTGTACTGTAGGATAAACTGACCAGGATATTAACCTGAACCATCTGCTCAGCAAACCTCAACCCAGGATATCTCCAGCTCTAGGTATTCAACTAGTTTTCCAGACAGCTCTGTAATTTGATACACAGTCGGATTTCGTTGAAAAATCATTTGTCTTTTCTGTAAGTTTATGCTCAATATGCTCATTTGTCTCTTTTCACCAATTCTTCGTTCTAATGTCAGGGGCGGAGAAATAATTTATTTTTCCGTCCTAAATCTTGAAACTAGTGGAACAGAAAGATAGATACACAATATTAGCATTTAAAAGGTTTCTAAGATTAAAGTTCTCCGAATTCTTGTGATTCATCCTTTATAAACTAAAATACGTATCTGCCCACATCAAACCTTTAGATGAGTTTATTTAAAGAAGGATATAGTCCAACTAGAGGGGGAAGGGGGGGGGGAGCATGTTTAAAAATTGGTAAATTGCGAACGAATAATTGTAAAATTTATTTATTCAAAAAAGGTTTTAATGTAACCCGTCCTCCTCCTCCTCCAGATTTTATTTATCTTATATAAGTATTCCACACACTCAATATTTCCATTTTATTGATAATTGAAATCATTTTTTAAGCTGCCAAAAAAAAAAACTGAATTGTACCTAGAAATAGTTAAGCTCAATGTTTTTAGTGTTCTATATAAACCTAAATGTCTAGTTCGTCGTTTTTTCAAGTTTATTATCCGCAGGTGTGAAAGATTCTTATCTTTTAGGTCCGTCCTTTGAAAAAGATCCCCCTGTATCTCCCCANATAGTTTCTACACTATCTACACTCTACACCGTAGAATCATGTTTATAGTTTCTACAGGGGAAGAAAGAAAAAATATGTATTTTCTCAAACAATTACAGGGTGTCCTGAGAATACATACTTTAAAGGGATTGTTCAGATTTTGGTAAAAGGGGAGTACTTTATACTAAAAAGAAATTGCATGTATATCTTAGCTCCGGTTTTTAAAATTACTTTAAAACCTAAAAAACAGACCAGCAATGATCTCTTTTGGTTGAATTCATCATTTTTATACGATTTCAACTATTTCACGGATTTCGGTTTTCAGCCTTCTTGCTTGTGACTCTAAGAGCTCCTAAATCAACTTTTTTAAAAAAGTCCTAAGAGTATTTACAACTTAATTCGAAGACGACAAATAATAGAAATCCGGGAAGTATTTCCAGGAAATTAATGCAGAATTATTTCACCATTTTAGGTCCCCTCTATTCAATAATTTATTCCTCCCACATAAACCTAGATATCTGAAAAAAATCCATTTTTAAATATTTATAAGGTATCTCCGATTATCTGATCCATATAGAGGTTCCATTTTTTATCTTGAGTACAAATTTTTAAATTCGTTCTGCAACACACACTGTCGTATTTTAGAAGCAAATAAATACAGTGAGACCGATAAAACTGTAGAATAGGAAGACGACTGTCTTAAACAAGATTTTTAAATTATCATGTCGCACGCGGCAGTTGTGATGTGAACACTCTGAACACAGAGCTTAATTGCTGAAATGTCGTCTTTATATTCCACAGTTCTATGGGTCTCACGAAATGAATAAATTGTCGAATGTACATCTATCTATGTATAAATGTCTAGAATGTTGAAATGATATGTACGATGTATATTAAATGAAGCATGAATTAATCTCCTATTGAATCTCTAGGACTGAAACCAACTGGTGTTATTAGTCTGATTAGAGTCGGATTCCAAGAGAGGTGTTTAAGCAAATCATTTAGGATACAGATGACCAGAATAAGAACAGAGATTAATTGGTTTATTTTAGAAACCAAAATGGCGCATCAAGGTTTACATTATATTGATTTAAAGATATTAGAAACAGATAGAATTTATTTTTATTTTCTTGGTGAATAGATACATTCAGTTTTTTAGATTTAATAAAGTCATAGAAAAAGTATGTTGTAGACGGAAAAGTTCAAACTGGTTTTATCCGGGTTTGAAATCTTCATTTTCTGAGATAAAGAAAGTATGATTGGGTGAGTTAAGTCAAACCTTAGGCCAGGTAAAAAGATATTGTTATTTTTAGTAACTGTGTAGATCGCTGTGAGGAACAATCTCATATAAAATTTGACCGATAAAAGCTTGAACCTTCCGTCTGTAATTTATTTGATCTATGGCAATATTCCAATAGATCACGTGACAGCAGAAGAAACCCAAGTCTAGGGCGGGTTCAAACTAGAATCCTTTAGCTTGAAATTACATAGGCGTGGCTAGGGGGGAAAGGGCGTGGGGTTGAAAAATTCAATTATATATCTGCATAAACTATACCCGTGGATAGGTTTAATAAAACCATCCAAATTAGATTAAAATATGATTATTTTATTTGCCACACAATTTAGTTTTTTAAATTTGATGAAAATCCCCAAAACATGCATTTAGTGGCGTTAACAGTATCTATATGTGTATAAAGGGTGGAATGCTAATAACTCAATCTTTTAACTTAAACGACAAGAGAAGGATTGAAGGACGGGGAGAGAAAGGAGAAGCTGGATGTATGGTAAGGATGAGTAGAAAAGAAGAGAAAGGAGAAGCTGGATGGATGATAAGGATGAGTAGAAAAGAAGAGAAAGGAGAAAGGAGAAGCTGGATGGATGATAAGGATGAGTAGAAAAGAAGAGAAAGGAGAAACTGTATGGATGGGAAGGATGAGCAGAAAAGAAGAGAAAGGAGAAGCTGGATGGATGGTAAGGATGAGTAGAAAAGAAGAGAAAGAAGAAGCTGGATGTATGGTAAGGATGAGTAGAAAAGAAGAGAAAGGAGAAGCTGGATGGATGGGAAGGATGAGCAGAAAAGAAGAGAAAGGAGAAGCTGGATGGATGGTAAGGATGAGCAGAAAAGAATAGAAAGGAGAAGCTGGATGGATGGGAAGGATGAGTAGAAAAGAAGAGAAAGGAGAAAGGAGAAGCTGGATGGATGATAAGGATGAGTAGAAAAGAAGAGAAAGGAGAAGCTGTATGGATGGGAAGGATGAGTAGAAAAGAACAGAACGAAGAAGCTGGATGGATGGTAAGGATGAGTAGAAAAGAAGAGAAAGGAGAAAGGAGAAGCTGTATGGATAGGAAGGATGAGGAGAAAAGAAGAGAAAGGAGAAACTGTATGGATGGGAAGGATGAGCAGAAAGAAGAGAAAGGAGAAGCTAGGTGGATGATAAGGATAAACAGAAAAGAAGAGAACGGAGAAGTTGTAGGGATGGGAAGGATGAGCAGAAAAGAAGAGAAAGGAGAAACTGTATGGATCGGAAAGGATCAGGAGAAAAGAAGAGACAGGAGAAGCTGGATGGATGGTAAGGTGAACAGAAAAGAAGAGAACGGAGAAGTTGGCTGGATGATAAGGATGAACATAAAAGAAGAGAACGGAGAAGTTGGAGGGATGGGAAGGATGAGCAGAAAGAAGAGAAAGGAGAAACTATATGGATTGGAAAGGATCAGGAGAAAAGAAGAGACAGGAGAAGCTGGCTGGATGGTAAGGTGAACAGAAAAGAAGAGAACGGAGAAGCTGGATGGACGGGAAGGATTACCAGAAAGGGAGAGAAAGGAGAAGGTAGGGACAGGAAGTATTATCAGAAACGGAGAGAAAGGAGAATATGGGGATAGGAAATATTATAAGAAACAGAGAGAAAAGAGAAGGTAGGGAAACGAAGAGAAAGGAGAAGATAGGGGTGGGAAGGAATAGCAACAAAGGGAGAGAAGAGTTAAAGAATATGAAGAATATGGAGAAAAAGCTCTAAAGTTGAAAGATAATACTAAAAAAGAAATTTATGTTATAAAATGAGGATGAAAGAGGAACAATGGAGGGAGTGTATAGAGATAGCATAAACCTGTTTTTATTTACATTAGATAAACCTTAAATCAAGAAGACTCAAATAACGATTTACAATTATTTAAGGAGTTTTAAAAGTGACGGAACAAAGTATCAAACATACACAGTTTGGAAAAATAATACTGATATTTTTTAGATAATTTCTAAAGGAATTGAAAGCGTATTATAATATTCAGAAACAACTCTAGTGGATTTGTAAGATCACTAAAAAATACTTAATCTTTACAAAACATCCTAAAATTGGGCTTACTCATAAACAAATCTAATTAAGCAAGAAAAAAAACATATAGATTTAAGATCCTTCTTTATTATTGTTGGTTCATATTATTTAATCAGATAAGTTAACTGGATGGGACAATGAGGGGTGAGGGAGGGGGGGGGGTTGATAAAATAAAGTTTTTTAAAAGACCTGTAAGTTTAACATCAAGATATCATGAAAAGAAAAAGTATAAAAATGATATAAAGATTTCTTTTTTCTAAACACCAGAAAGAACCATGGGAGATGAATGTAAGTGCACAGTTCAGGACCGGGTTCGGAGAAATATTCAAGATTAACAAGTTTCTTCAGTTCATCCTTGGTAGAGTGATAACAACCCAGTTCTTCTCCTTCCAATCATACTAATTTTCAATATTTTACACGGGACGGAGAAATCTTTGGTTTGGAATTTATAGATTCTAAGAAATAGTTCAACTCTTATTAGTTTCTTTGATAAAATTTAATAGATATACGCGAGAAATTTTGATTACAGAGTATAAACGTATAGTTAGTAGCGCCACACTCCGATTCTGTTAAATAAAACAAGATAAGGCTTTAATTTAAAGTGAATGTTCGTGAAAATTAAATGGGTATAGATAAACCATATCTTCAAACATTTTAAAATATTAATTCTATTAGAATTAACTTCTGTTTCATTGCTGGGATGAACTAAGCAAACACTTTTTTAAATCAAAACAAAAAGTGTAAAATGCATAATGAATTTGAATAAATTTTTTGAGAAACCTAAGTTTTTACGATTTTATTTTTAAAAACCTGCTTGTGAATACATTTTCATCTTTAACCTTTTCTTGACCATTTTTAAAATGTCAATATACAACGGTTAGATTTCGCTTACTTAAACCATCCAGTAAATCAAATCAAGAATGTTCACCTCTGAACTTTATAATATAACTTTAATGTAATAATTTTCCATCTTTAAATGTCATTTTGCTAATTTTAAAAAAAATAATATATATAATATTCGAATGCTATCAGATGCTCGAATCGCTTCAATGAAATTGAATCTTCGCCACAAACTCTTATTTTCTAATCCATAAATCTTCACAGCACCATGTCGTAGCTATTTCAAACTATGAATTATGCTACATCAAAAAAAATTTGAAATATCTTTACACAACAGGGTTGCAAACCTATAAGGATTCTAAATTTAACTTTTTTGTTAAAAGAAGATACTCAATTCCTTTGTTTGGTTTGAAATGTTCTCTTGAAATCCCTGAAATGTTCTAGATTTGTCTAGAATACAATAATATATTATGATACAGTTTAATATACCTGGAGAAAGGCGAATCTAAATTAAAACTAAGTTTCCATAACTAATCCCTTCTAATCCAGGGATCAGAATTCCCTTATATTTCTCCATTTTACAATAGGAACATTATTAAGGACTGATTTAGAAAAAAAAAATTGAATCGGTTTTATCTCTCTATTCATGATCCATCCAAAAACAATTACCAATATTTTTTATGAAAAATAATTTCCCCTGTAAACTTTAATTGTTATTACTATTTTACCAAGATACCCTCTCAGGAATTCGGGGGATACGGTACAAAAAATAGTATAAGGGTAGAGGGGAGGTGCATTGCTTTAAATGTTTTGACTAGCCTGTGTTTTATTGCATTGGATGGAAAACTGGCCTTAACATACCAATACACGGCATCAGAGGGATTAACTTCAGCATGTATAACGAGAAATAAACCTAGTAATATGTTTAAGATTTTAAAACTATAAACAAGGGGTTAAAACACGATATATCCAATTTTAGCTGTAATGAATATGGATTGGAGGGGACAGAGGGACGTAAGTCCAAAATGCTAATATTAGACTTAAAAAACATATGGTTTCCTAACCTCCAACCCTTCTCAAATAGATTGTGTACAGATATGAAAATACACATGATACCCTCATTTCAAACAATTTTAAAATCACAATTACGCCGATTTACCTGCACAAAGATGTTCCTGAGAGCCAAAATGTCTAAAATGTCAAATGTTCATTCAGAAAATCGGTTTTATAGTGTATTTCAATAAACTGTCCAGTTTCAGAAAATTTTGGCATTATGAGTATATTTTAAATAGACATGAACAATCCCTTTAACCTTGGGTAACCCCAGTCAAAGATTCCAGATTTTTGTGCATTATCCTGCAATGATGGTGCATTGACTCCCGACCTAGTAGTTCTGAATGGTTTTGTCTCCGGGATGTAAGAATGGTATGCGGGACGGTGAGACCCCCCGCGCTTTTATTAGTCAATTGTTGGTCAAACTACATCCTCCCCTCCTCATCCTACTTCAACACAATTCGGGTTTTTTCTTTCATTTTTATCTTATTTTTTTTTACCTTTCTACTTTTTGTTAATCGCTTCGATGTATTTTTACATTTCCACTCTGTCAGTTCTATGATATATTATTTTTTTGCCTTTGCCCTTATAATCCAACCAAGCTTTTTCCTTCTTCTTCTGTGTCATTTTGTTCTTTGTTTATTTTGTGTCTAGGGTATCTTTTTTCTTTCCTCTTCTTTCTTTTCAAGACTATTTTCCGTCTGATGTATAACGTAATTTATTCTTAGTACCTTATTTTGTATTTGTCATATCTATCAAAATCTTTAATCCTTTTTCATTTCAGTTTCTCTCTCCTTTTCTACAGAATACAGATAACAACACCTTTTCCCATTCCTCCCTAGTATATCGAATATACATAAACAATTAACTATTAACTACAGAATTAAACAGTTGGATACTTAATAAATAGAATTCTCTTATAGGGCTCCACCCATGGATCAGAACTCCCCTCCCCCGAATCTTGATCATCCCTCCCCTCTCCCCTATTACTGGCTATTTCAGAGAAACATGATGGAACCATAAACCATGTAGAAAGATAGATATATAAAATAATAAAAAATTCCAGAAAAAGCAGTGAGAAAAATGCGGGTAACCGTTGTCGGTGCTGGAATAATCGGAACCACAGCTGCTTTCAGGATTAAGAGAAGGTTTCCTGATCTAGAGATAACCGTCCTAGCGGAGAAATTTAGTCCTAACACAACCTCAGATATCGGTAAGAAGGCCATATGTTTAATCTTTCCGAATTATAATGGTCGAGCTAACTTTACAGCTCCTCAACTTGAGATTATTTAATATCTCGCTTCTTAAAAATTTCTAAGGAACTGATTACTCGCATCAAACTCTGATTTCCTAATTCTTACACCTTTGCAACCTAAAGCCTTTAATTTTTCAAACTTTCAGTTTTGCTAGATCAAATAGTTAAGGTTACAGATATAGTCTTTAAAACACTTGTTTTGTGATAAATATAAATTTAAATCTAGAATGAGCCTATGATTGTTTCCTTTTTACAAATTTTTACAATTTTACAAAATTACAAATTTTCATTTAATCGAATACATTTAAGACATGGGGCAGTTTTCGTTTCCTTTTACTTTCCTTTAGCCAATCTTAATATTTTACTATTTCGCTCTATTTCCTTTATTTCTCTTACTTTCGCTCAATTTTTATCTTCGATAATTTCTTTGCTTCTTGCATCCTACTTATCCATCCCTTGTTTTTAATTTTCTTTTCACTTCTCTGTATTTTCATTTCTTTCTCCTCATATTTTTCCTTACACTCTCTTATACCGTTTTCTTCTCTCAAAGGAATTGAATCTTTGCCACAAACTCTGATTTTTATAATCCTTATATCTTTGCTATCTTTGCAACACAATGTCGAAGAAATTAGATATTTCAAACTATAAATTATGTTAGATCAAATTATCTAAGTTTGAAATATCAAAAGTTTACATCGTCAGGTTGCAAAGATATAGGGATTAGAAAATGTGAGTTTGCTGCAACGGCTCAATTTCTTTATGTTACTTCTTATTATTTCCTTATTTTTTCCTTTCTCCAACCCCCGGTTATTACCTTTTTTCTTCTATCATTCCTCTTGCAAATCTTACCTTTTACGTTTGCAATTATTTCATGTTTTATTTATCCCCTTTCTTCTAGTTTATATTCTCCATGTCTCAATATTGTATATTAAAGCTGCTGGATGGTGGGAACCCACCCTGGACCCGGATACTCCAGCCCACCTGGTCAGTAGATGGTCCGGAGAAACATATTCATTCTTCCTTAAACTCTGGAGATCCCAACCCGACCAGGGACAATATTTAATCTTAATATCAGTGAGTCCCATAAAACTGTGAAAAAGGAAGGTTTACGTTGCACAATTTCTGTTGTTTCATGTTCATTGGAATATTTAAAACCAAAACTTGAGTCGTCTTCTATTCCATAGTTTTATGAGTCCCCCTGTATAAAATGATTTTCTATCCAATTTAGAATTACAAAAAAAAACTATTGGTGATTTCTGAAGGGATATACAAAAGTTCAGAACTGGCTTGGGAACCCAGCTTTTCCAAGCTAAGAACATTTAGTTGATTCTAACGAGTTCCTCCAGCTAAATTTGAGGCAAATCGGTACTGGGGTTCCGGAGTTATGATTGGACATCACTACTTTTTTTAAATTGAATTAAATATTGATCAGGAGGTTGCAGAGATACAGCAGGAGCTAACAAAGGTAAAAACATTCCTAAAATTATATTCATCAATCTTGCCAAAAATATCATTCACGAATTTAGCTTTTTTCCCTCTTCAATATGCAATAGGTTAAAATTAAACCAATATGAAATTTTAACAACTTAAGTGTTGTTCTGGCATACCTTTGTTGAGGAAAGCGAGTTCAAGGTATTTAGATTCTTTAAAAAAAAATTAAATGGCCACGCACCTCTGCCCCTTTAGTAAAAGTAAATTCAACCTATATGAGACATAAAGTCTGACCGCGTCAACCTTGTTGCACCGGCTAGTCCTGTCCACAGAACTAGGTACAGTACAAACTGGGACCGAAATGGTTGACCCGGCTCGGAAATTCAAATGTACTACGACTGCCCGTGGGGCTTTCCCAATTCACACCTGTACCCTTTAAACCTTTATTTGATCAATAATATAAATATATCGTCGTTTTCTAACAATTGTTTTCATTTCTTCCATCCGATCCGAATATCTCACTTTTATTGAAAATATGCATTCTTTTAAGAGAAAATAATGGATATCTCATGCATTTTTGATTGTTCCAGGCTTTCAAGGTGCATAAAGTCTGACCGCGTCAACCTTGTTGCACCGGCTAGTCCTTTCCACAGAACTAGGTACAGTACAAACTGGGACCGAAAAGGTTGACCCGGCTCGGAAATTCAAATGTACTACGGCTGCCCGTGGGGCTTTCCCAATTCACACCTGTACCCTTTAACCCTTTATTTGATCAATAATACCGTCGTTTTCTAACAATTGTTTTCATTTCTTCCATCCGAATGTCTCACTTTTATAGAGAAACCACAATTGAAAATAATCAATCTTCAAAGAGAAAATAATGGATATCTCATGCACTTGATTGTTCCAGGCTTTCAAGGTTACCGTTGTGAATCGTACATGTCACTTGAAATTGCGCCTACAGTCCCTTTAAGGTCATATTGTTATAAAGGGCATCATCAACTATAAACTGAACGATCCCTTTAAGGGATTATGTATGATGACAGGGCGTGAAGCTGACACGAACCCTGCAGTCCTGAACCTACCCTGGCAGAACAATGTTCTAGCCTACTCTGTATCCAAGGATCCTTTCAGTCTGACCAGCCTAGGGTTCAAGCACTCTCAGGATATGGTTTCAAGATCATTTCTCTCTTTTACCTTCGAGGCCAGTCTCGTCCTACCAGTATTCTATTCTTGGTTACAGAACAATGGAGTTAAACTAGTTGGTAATAGAAGAATTTTTATGTTTTAATGCTAAAATTTTTACTTGAAAATAAGTGCAAAGCGGCTTAAACGCATAGATTCTCCTGATTTGTTTAAATTAATTAAATTTATATTTAGAAAAGAGAGCCAAAAGTCTTCCCGAGTTGTTTCAAACTTCAGATATCATCATTAACTGCTCTGGACTAGGAGCTGAAACTCTAGGTATTAAATTAACTTCTTTAACTTCTAGATATTTACCCAACACTACATCAGTACCTACCTGCCCATTAACCTTTCTATCAACCTACCTTCCTGCTTACTTTCTTACCCAACTACCTACCTACCTACCTACCTACCTACCTACCTACCTACCTACCTACCTACCTACCTACCTACCTACCTACCTACCTACCTACCTACCTACCTACCTACCTACCTATCTACCTACCTACCTACCTACCTAACTACCTACCTACCTATCTACCTACCTACCTATCTACCATTTCAAAAATACTTCTGATTTAGGTGGGGACTCAAACATGTATCCTATCTCAGGTCATGTGATCAGAGCTAAGGTAAATGCGCAAACTGCATCAAATTGTTAAAATCAACTGTTTTAAAAGCTTTGAAATTCAAGTACATTATTTATCATAAATAACTGTAAGAAAAATTAGAACCAAACTTTTAATCATTTTTATTAAAAAACTGTTTAAGACAAAGTCAATAATTTTCTAATATATAAAAGGATAAAGATACATGCAACTCATTTTATTTTACCCTTTATTCGACATATACTTGGTTGTCTCACGAAACATGACAGTTTAGCAATCTGATCTTAGAGGTAATTTACGCCATTTATTCGTAAACCAAATTTTAGAGGTAAAATTCTAGGGTTACTATAGTCACAAAATACCCCTAGTCTTCCATTTCCAAAATGTGGTCTGCCTTTTTTGTGCCGATTTCGACAATTTTGGTTTTATTTATTAAAATTGAAATCGGAACAAAATTCTCAATATTTCCGATAATATGGACATCACATTAAAGGTAGACCACATCCTGGAATCCAAGAACTAGGAGAATTTGTTGTTATTGTCTTACGAACATACAGTTGAAAGGAGGTTGACGACTCAATGTCTCAAATAAATTCAAGGATAGAAGACGACTTCTAAATCGTCTCGCTACTGTCAATGTTTCGTATAAAAAAAATAAAAACCTATACAGAGTACAGACAGGATTATAATATGAACGATTACTATATATATAATACGAGCCTGTACATTGTACAGTGTCAATGTGTAGAACTTTCAAGAGTATACTTACAGTACACATTCAAATTTACCCTGAGCCCGAAATTTAAAATAGTATAGTTGAACGAAACTTCCGAGTTTTCCTTTTTGGAGTTTTAACATTTGTGTAGATTTTGATTTAAGAGATTAAAAAATGGAGAATATGAAGAAGAGAAACCAAATAAAATGATTTTTTTATAACAAAAATTTTTATATCGACAAAACTGCCTAACCCCATTCGTGAAACCCGGGTACCCATAACGATACCCTATCTTAAGTTTTGGGCTCTTGCCTAGTCTATTCTCCGTGGTCTTCTTTTAATACAGGGTGTCCCACATCATATTGAATCGTGGTATAGCTTCAAATTGCCTTTTCCGGGACTAATCAGAAAATTTAAGAAGAACGAATCATTTTAAAAGTTGTAAATTGCTAATATAAAGATTTGCATTAAAAAAATAACAGTTTTTTTCGAGTATTATGTGCGTATTCTGGCGTTAAAGCTTAAATCTAATATGATATGACGCTCTGTATGAATATGATAGGTTTCTCATCATCAAAAAATTACTCAATAGGAAGACTACTTGCAGAATCAAGTAAACAGACACATTTAACGAAATTAGTGATTTCATAAGCTATAGCAAAACTATTGGCTTTGTAACAACATCAAATAAACAACCCCTGAACTTAAACAAGGGTGAGAACATGTAAACCGACCTAAAGTTAAAAGAAACTTCATGTCAGTGTTTAGTCAAATCTGAAAATTTTTTAAATACGAAAATTCATAGGTCGGATGAGACAGCATCAGAACTTTAGAAGGACATGAATTTTTATCTCATTTTCTACTCAGCTTGATAGTTGTGTAGTTGACAGGGGATAGGATATATGGATATATTTATTTGGATGTAATTTGTAACTCTTTATCATAGAAATCCTTGCCACGATCTATCAATTAATCATCAGTATTGAGAGGAGATGGGGGGTTAATCTCTTATGATTTTTTAAGGGATTGTCCATGGGATTTTAAGTGACCCTTTGTGGCATGTCCAATTCGCAACTGCACCATTTAACCCTTTGTCTGATCAAGATTCAAGAATGAACTAGATATGATCGTGTTTTTGATAATTTTCTGTGGGTTCTCTGTTAAAATTGCACGAGGATTTAAATTACGCTGCACAAATAATGAATATAATTGTCAGATTTAGACAAACAACGATATTTTTCTCATTGTTACTGACTTCAATCGAAACAAAATGGAGGATCGTCTTTAATATTGTGTACAATCCCTTTTATTTTATCAAATAAAAATATATATCAATTATGTCTCATTTTTCTTTAACAATCCCTTTAAAATTTGGTCTTATTTAGGATTAACAGAAAAATACGTTATGTAGAATAGACATATTGAAACTAGGTTGGAAGATGTCGATAAAAAGATAATTTGAGATCTTTCTGATCAATGAAATTATTATGTTGAAGACGATATATAACCTCTCTATCATGTTGTGTAATCATGATAAAAAACTTAGAACACGCAACTCTTGCGTCTCTACCATTATTCTTCCATTAATCTATTCATCAATTTAAAAGCTGATCTCTGTTCATTTATTCTCAAATCCTGCTGCCATAGCCCGGACCCTAAATATTTTTCGCGTGCGACTTGAAAAACAATCCACCCTGGGGCCTGGACTAACCAGGGCCAGATCATAGATGTGTCCAGGTCCTGTTTTTGCAATTTGAATTCCATTGCGTTTTGGTCTAAAATTCAACAATCTTTAAAATTACACAGTTGCATAATCCTACTTTTTTATTCAAAAAGTATAAATAAGAAAAAATTATATTTAATCAATCAAATTGGGATCTAAAGCGCAATGGATTATTTGGAATAATAAACTTGATTGAATCGATGATCGTCGATCGTCGATGGCTTGTAGGTCGCACGTCTAGATATTCCTGGCCAGGACTCAGTTCTAACAGTGGGCGGTGCAGACCATAATGTACAGCACAGCGGTTCAATAATTCCTTTAAACGATGATTTCAACGGATATTTTATTAGGCTTTTAATCAATTCAATGAAAGGAGTTTTAAAGATAAAATCATGCTTGAAGGGGGACTTCTCGAAATAAAGACGTAAAATATAATTTAATAGGTTCCGAATGTTAAAGAAACTCTGATGGATGCTAGACCTGATTCCTGGGCATATATTATACCAAATAGGTACATTGTACAACACTCTTGGTAAATCATTAACTTATAAGATGGGAGAGATGGGGGGGGGGCGGATAAGGATTGTGAACACATAATAAATTGTGATTTTTGGAACATTTTTTGAGGAGGATCACTTGAAATTCGCTTACAGTCCCTTTAATAGACAAACAAAATTTAAATATTTAGGATACTCAAAACTTTTATTAACCTGTTTTACGAAATTGATAAACTAAAATATAGATTTTGAAAATATTATTAATACAAATTTTAGTTGAATTAAAGGATGTATCTTACATAAACGTTTTAAAAAAAATCTGAGTTTTTATTCTTGTTTTCAGGGATTCTGTAATTTTGGGATCAGTGAATATTAAGGGTAACTATGATACAACAGTTACCGAAGAAAATACGCAAAAGATTTTGGAAAGATGCGGAAACTTTTGTCCTAACGTTAAGGTATTATTTTTTAGAACTTTGTAAAGATTGGAATGATACCCTTTAGCAAGGTTGTAATGCAAGGAAAGTTAATTGCAGTTGCATATACTCTACGTACATATTGAACCCAGTTCTCTCTGGGCGGAATTTGTAAACAAGAATAGATGCATCAGTGTTCGTTTAGTATCCGAGGAGGTTAAAAGCATTAAATTTTGATAATTTTGATAATTCGCATAAAAGTTTCCTATGACCAGAATATTTCATTGATTTTTTATGTGAAAAATGGATCCCATGTCAGGCTTTGACATCCGTCTTGTGTTTACATTATCACCCAGAGAAAGTACATTGCAGTACAAAAGATGCGTACACCTCCGAAATAACTTTCCTTGCATTACAACCTTGCCTTTTAGGATTGTAAGAAAGTATCGGAGAAGGTTGGGTTGAGACCATTGTAGGAGAAGAGGAGAAGGATAGATCATGTTTAGGATTGTGAGATAGTATCGGAGAAGCTAGGGTTGATACCATGTAGGAGAAGAGGAGAAGGATAGATCATGTTTAAGATTGTGAGATTGTATCGTAGAAGCTAGGGTTGATACCATGTAGGAGAAGAAGTGAAGAATAGATCATGTTTAAGATTGTGAGATTGTATCGGAGAAGGTTGGGTTGATACCATGTAGGAGAAGAGGAGAAGAATAGATCATGTTTAGGATTGTGAGATTGTATCGGAGAGTGAGAGGGTTAAGACCATGTAGGAGAAGAGGAGAAGGATAGATCATGTTTAGAATTGTGAGATTGTATCGGAGATGGAGAGGGTTAAGACCATGTAGGAAAGTAGGAGAAGAATAGATCATGTTTAGAATTGGAGATTGGGTTGACACCATGTAGGAGAAGAGGAGAAGGATAGATCAAGTTTACGCTTGTGAGATTGTATCGGAGATGGAGAGGGTTAAGACCATGTAGGAGAGTAGGAGAAGGATAGATCATGTTTAGGATTGTGAGATTGTATCGGAGATGGTTGGGTTGACACCATGTAGGAGAAGAGGAGAAGGATGGATCATGTTTAGAATTGTGAGATTGTATCGGAGATAAAGAGGGTTAAGACCATGTAAGAGAGGAGGAAAAGGAGAGATCATGTTTAGTATTGTGAGATTGTATCGGAGAAGGTTGGGTTGACACCATGTAGGAGAAGGATAGATCATCTTTAGGATTATAGGATAGTATAGCAGATGGAGAGGGTTAAGACCATGTAAGAGAGGAGGAGAAGGATAGATGATGTTTAGTATTGTGAGATTGCATCGGAGAAGGATGGGTTGACACCATGTAGGAGAAGGATAGATCATCTTTAGGATTATAGGATAGTATCGGAGATGGAGAGGGTTAAGACCATGTAAGAGAGGAGGAGAAGGATAGATCATCTTTAGTATTGTGAGATTGTATCGGAGAAGGTTGGGTTGACACCATGTAGGACATCTTTAGGATTATAGGATAGTATCGGAGATGGAGAGGGTTAAGACCATGTAAGAGAGGAGGAGAAGGATAGATCATCTTTAGGATTATAGGATTGTATCGGAGAAGGTTGGGTTAAGACCATGGAAGAGAGAAGGATAGATCATGTTTAGAATTGTGAGATTTTATCGGATAAGGAGGGGTTGAGATCATGTTTGGAGAAGAGTAGAAGAAAAGATCATACTTAGGATTGTAAGATTGTACCGGAGAAGGTTGGGTTAAGACCATGTATAGGAGAGGAGAAGAATATTAGATCATGTTTATGATTGTGAGATAGTATCGGAGAAGGTTGGGGTGAGAACTTGCAGGATAGGAGGAGAATGATAGATCATGTTTAGGATTGTGAGATAGTATCAGAGAAGGTTGGATTGAGACCATGTAGGAGAGGAGGAGTACGGCTTGAACTAGAACATCATCCTGATGGAAAGGTAAACCATAATTATCTTCGCTTTTAATAAAATATCTTCAACTCCTAAGCAAGGACATTTAACAATATATATCACAGCAATTTTTAAAGGAAATAAACTAAAATCGTTCGTAATAAAAGAGTTTACTTGAAGCTACTTGGAACTTGTGTTTGAGAATGAGATAGCGGTTGAATATTCACATTGAATGGCTTTTTATTCAAGAGATTTGATATCTTAATCGAAGTTTTCATCACACAAACCTCTCATTGGACAAATTTCCATAAATTTAATCGATCGATTCTTTTTCCGTTGAACTAAAGAAGAAACACGGATAAGTGCTATTTAAAAGTGTCGACCCTTGGACTGTTGTGGATCGGTATTTAACGTAACAAATATTTTAGATCAAGAACCATGTTCTATTTTTTATTTTTATGTTGTCGTCTTCATTATCTTAAAGCTGTACTCTTTTATCTAACAAAAATAAATGCATACTTCAATGATTTTATACCTAATAACCTATAAAAGCTTTTACGTTGTAAATACAGTGCACAAGCAAACTTTAATATTTACACTTCGCTCCTGTTTCCCAGATTTATGAATGTCGTCTTGAACATATATTTAATACACACATGAAGATACGCAAAATTTCTTTATTTAGATAATTCACAACTACGGTCATGGAGGAAGCGGGATAACCCTATGCTGGGGATGCGCCGGAGATGTTGTGAAAATATTGGAAAACCTGATTCCCCCTACACCAGCTACACACCCTACCCGGAGTAAACTTTAGTTTTAAAACTGCATCCTTTTCTCGGAGTAAACTCTAGTTTTAGAACTAAATTTATCCACTAACCGGATTAAACTCTGTTTCTAGAAATATATCCTCTACCCGGAGTGAAATCATAGTTCTAGAACTATATCCCCTACCCGGAGTAAAATCTAGTTCTAGATCTATATCCTCTACCAGGAGTAAACTCTAGTTCTATAGACTATAACTATATCCTCTACCAGGAGTAAACTTTTAGTTCTATAACTACATTCTCTACCTGGAGTAAACTTTAGTTTCAGAACTAAATCCTCTACCTGGATTAAACTCTAGTTTCAAACTAAATCCTCTAACTAGAGTAAACTCTTGTTTCAAAACTAAATCATCTACATACCTGGATCTAGACCTACATTCTCTGTACCCGGAGTAAGCTCTAGTTCAGAAGCTACAGGTTTATCTGCAAAGGACTTCATTTAGTCTTATTCCTTACATTCCTGGTTCCTGGCAAGTGAAGAATATTTCTTTTCTTTGCTAAATCATTATTAAATCATTAAAATGATAATTTAAGACAAAAATTTAAGTCGTATTAGAGTCTCATCCTTTATGGGTAATCCTGTTTATTCTCTACACGAAAAAAACTATGGATCTTTACCAATATATAATATTTATCCTCTATCCGCAATAAAAAAATTATGTTTTTTAATAATAAAAATGGGACGAAATAGAAGTAAAATATTTTTAGAACCTTCTAGACCTTCTAGACCCAATCATTTAAATCAAAATAATTATCTTCTCATTACACATCTACTGTCTTAGTGTCCATTTTCTTCTGTAGAAACCATCAACAGTGTGTCCCAATAAACATGGGAATTCAGTGACGAATTCGAGATAATCTTTGTAAAGAAATTAGCATTGCATTACCTGATTTCAAAAGCCATAATATTATTATGTCTACTGGAGTTTAATTTGTGAAAACGGTAAAGCTGTAAAGATGTGTCTATAATGTCTCTGCGAGATGACAGTGAAGACGGACAAGTGTACTCTGTTTGTTATGCAGACTGCAGTCAGAACATAAACAAACAAATTGGAAACATATATATATATAGCAGACGAAAAACTTACGGATTGTAGCTTTCCCAGTAGGTACAGGGTGTCCCACGAAACATGACAGTATGCAGGACGAATTGAATGTCGTCTTGATTTTTGATATAATTTGCTGCGTTTATTTGTCAACTTAAGTTTAGAAGTAAATTTCTAGAGATAATAATCACAAAATTCCCCTTGTCCTGCCATTTCCAAAATGTGGTCTGCCTTTTTTGTGCTTTCAATATTGCCCGAGATATGAAGAATTTCGTTCAGATTTCGACAATTTTGCTTTTATTTAACAAAATTGAAATCTGAACCAAACTCTTTATATCTCCGGTAATATTGAAAGCACAAAAAACGCAGACCACTTTTTGGAAATGTCAGGGCTAGGAGAATTATGTGATAATTGTTTCAAGAATCATACATGTTAAAGTAGATAGAAGACTAAATGTCACAAATAAATTCAAATACCAAAGACGACTTTCAAGTCGTCTTGCTATTGTCACGTTTCGTGGGACACCCTGTATCAGAGCGTCTTTTATGATATTAGATTATCTCCAAATTGTAATGTTAATACGCAGATAATACTCGAAAGACCTAGTATTTTCTGAATGCAAATCATTATATTAGCAATATACAAGTTTTTTTAATGATTTGTTCTTTTTAGATTTTCTGATTATTCCCGGAAATCGCAATTTAAAGCTTTAACACGATCCAATATGATGTGGGACACCCTGTAATAAATCAAAGAGTTATTTAAAAAAAACGATTTCGAAATCGTCACTGAATTCCCACGTTTTTTGTGACACCCTTTAAATACGGAAAGCTGGAGTCCTACAGCATTTCCGTCTTACGATACATCGGACCATACCAGCTGTAGGTCGAGATGTACATTCTATTTTGTTTATCCGACCTACGCAGGTTCTGCACATATTGTCAGTTTGTAGTTGACAGTACTATGTTCCGGTTGCACACATATTTAAATAGGTGAGATGCACACTTTTTGTAGATCGGATGCACAGATTTTGGAGGTCGGATGCACAACTTTAGTAGGTCGGAGCGCTGCGGCCACATGTATAAAAATGACCCAAGTGATAACAAAAATGTGGGGTTAGGTTAGGTTGAGACAATTTCTGGGCCGAGCTCTGTGATTAGGACAATCTAAGGGGCCGAGCGCTGTGGCCACATTTATTTAAATTTCAAAGTTGTTGCCGTTGTGTGGGGTTAGGTTAGGTTAACACAGTTATTGTGCGTCCGACATACAGAAAAGTGCAACCAAGTTGAGAAAGCTGTACAACCGACCTACAGTAGGTCGGATATACTAACTTTTTTGTTCATCCGACCTTCAAAAGTTGTGCATCCGATCTACCAAAATTGTACATCCGGCCTTTATAAGTTGTGCATTCAAACAACAAAATCTGTGCACCGACCTACAAAAGTTTTGCACCTGACCTACTAAAGTTGTGTATCCGACCTACCTAGCTTAACCAGACATGCCTACTGCCTAAGTTCAACTACGTCTCTCTTTGAACTTTAATTTCATTTTCTAACTTCTACGGCGTGTTTCCAAAATAATAACATTTATACTGTATTTCAATTTCAAAGATTTGCAGCACCGATTCTTTCAATTTTAACATTATGGCCGGGTTACAAGAACGAGAGGTTGGGATATATATATCAACGGTACAAACCCTGTAAAATAGGGTGTTCAAGAAACAAAAACAAATATAAAAACAGATGGGGTGTTTCAAGACTGACAGGTTGAATATTGTACCAAGCTGAGATACAGTTTACATATCACATATAGCAGAGGATACCCGTGCAGGACGGGTTGAGGAGATCTAGGAGCAGAGAGAATTCGTCTATTGCATCAAGTCCTCCAGCCGACGATATTTCTTGATTCGTTTCCATTCTCCAGTATTGTAATTCATCTAGAATAAATAAACTAAACCTGGTGTAACAAATCTGACACAATATCGTTTTTTGATAATTTTTTGCAAAATAAACTTTAATTTCAAATAATCGAGTAGTTTAGAAAGAAAAAATATCTATAAAACTGTTAACAACTAAATTCAGATACAAGACCTCTCTCTAAAAATCTGAAGTTCAGATATAAAGGAGTATCTTGTAATTTTTAAGATATTAATATTTTAATGTCAATTTGATTAGAACTTAATTATGAAACCCTTGGAAACAAGCTTAGCTCAAGATTACCCCCGGTCAGTTGTAATTTTCTATTGTTGCAAAATTCATACGTTTTCACATTGATAATTCTAGAAAATTATTATTCTTTTCACCAAATCAGAAAATTTCTAAAATTTCTAAAATTTGACAAATTTAACTGGCAAATGGTGAAAATAGCAATTTAAAAGGGTTGCAAGATCTGACCAAAATTTTCTCTGATCAACTAAACCTCAGAAAGTATTCGTTTAAAAACAAATTATTTCTTGCACCCAAACAGAACGATTCCACTTCTTTTTGGGGAATGGAGAAATTTTTGTCTTTTCAGCTTAAATCTGATAATTATGATTAAAAATGATAACAACAATAATAATAATAATGGTTTCTAATTTCTACCTGAAAATGAGTTTCTACAATCATGGTGAGGTAGGTATTATCATTCTGTGGAACATTCTCCTGGTTCTCACTAAGCTTGATGGTTACTATACTACCCAGATGAGGACACGGATTATCCCTAAACAAAACATGGTTTTAGTTTTATATTTAATTGTAATCATTTCGTGAGTTTATTGTTAAGCATTAAGTCTCCAGTAGGGGTATACATTTTTCAGAATTTTTCCGCACATGGCACGGGTTGAGATAATAAAGTACTAAACTTTTAAACCTTTATTTTTACCCCCTAAAAAATATTTGTTTTCTCCAAAAGTTCTATTTCAGTGATTAAACAATTTTAAAGAGGGGAAATCATTTTTCAAGATTAAGTACTGTAAGTACAACCATATTTAACTACTAAGTACTGTACACTAAGTACATCTATATTTAACTTCTCTGTACTGTAAGTACAACCATATTTAACTTCTAAGTACTGTAAGTACAACCATATTTAACTTCTAAGTACTGTAAGTACAACCATATTTAACTTCTAAGTACTGTAAGTACAACCATATTTAACTTCTAAGTACTGTAAGTACAACCATATTTAACTTCTAAGTACTGTAGTACAACCATATTTAACTTTTAAGTACTCTAAGTACGACCATATTTAACATCTAAGTACTGTAAGTACAACCATATTTAAATTCTAAGTACTGTAAGTACAACCATATTTAACTACTAAGTACTGTAAGTACAACCATATTTAAGTTCTTAGTATTGTAAGTACAACCATATTTAACTACTAAGTACCGTAAGTACAACCATATTCAACTTCTAAGTACTGTAAGTACAACCATATTTAACTTCTAAGAACAGTAAGTACAACCATATTTAACTTCTTTAGAGAGAAATCAGAAACTTGAAGAAAAAATAATTACGAAGTCAGTATAATCTGAGTTATATACTTTTGTTGATCAAACTTCTTAAGAGGTAAACACTAAACAACTCTATTAAAAGTGATCCGATCCCACCTCCTCTTGAGTAACAATAAAAAAGATAAGACATTTTACTGATAATTGTAAAATTTTACAAAGAAACCACAATTAAAAATATTCAATTTTTGCTAAAAAAACAAGAATGTCTCATTTACCATTGATCTGACAAATTTACAAGGTACCGTTGCAAATCGTACATGCCTATCAAAACTTACCTAGATCCTGCCATGAAACCAAGAATGAGCGCTTTCTCCGGTCTTGTAACTTTATTGGCAGTTCTAAACATCTCCTGAGCTTCCAACATCTGTTCCCGGGTTAGAGAAAGGTTTCGTCTTTGTCCAGGTTGGGTTGCTACCGGAGCTTGGATCGTCTGAACCGCAGGCTAAATATTAAAGTACTGATTAAGGTTTACTTCATGCAATGGTGAATATACTAAAGGTGAGGGGGATAAGGGATGTGTGTGCATTTGATATTGACGCATTATGTCCTAAACCGTCAAAGAATGTTCACACCCCCCCCCCCAAACCACCTTACATCTGTTAATTTGGATTATTGTCAGTTATTTATCAAAATGAACTGAAAAACTGCATCGATAAAATATGGGAATAAAAAAAAGTATTTTGGGATCTTTTTTTACCCTAAATAAAAATTAAGCAATTAAAAAACAACTGGCCAACTATTAGTGGGAGACTGCCGTTTTGACGTTTATGGATACAAACGGACAGACAGACAAACAAAGTATATATATATATAGATAAAGTACCTGTCTGAGTATCTGTTGATGTGGTTGAGCCTGTAGAAAGGTTTGCCTAGGCTGTTGCATGATTATATGCTGAGGTTGAACCACCGTCCTTGTAGCAGTTATATTCTGGTTCAATCCCGTCACTAGACCCTGGTTCAGGTTTATGGAGTTAAAATTTCCTTGAATCCCGGCCATTCTAACCTGGGGTAGGGGTTGGGTAGGCAGCTGGACAAGGCGGGTTCCGGCGGTTATCTGGGGTAGAGGTGTAGTAGGAAGGTTGATTGTCACCGGGGCTCCAGGTAGAGCGTTCTGTGGAGTGGCGAGAGGTAGGGTGACGGAGGGGATGGGGGCGTAGACTGGAGGCGGAGCAGCAGGAGCCTGGGGTGTCGGCGGAACATAGGCAGGCGGAGGAACTGCACTTTGATGCAAACTTCCAGCAAGGTTTGCTGCATAGTCGGGAGTAGGGTTGGGGTTAATATTCTCGCTCTTGATCTGAGCAGCAGCAGTAGCTTCTTCTGCTGCTTTCTTAGCATCCTCGATATCCTGCTGCCGCTTCCTCTTTTTAGCAGCAGTGTAGCCCATCGGCTGCTCCGTGATATCTAAAAGTTTTACTCCACCTTCTTTCTTCGAGGTTTGGCGGTTTGGAAGAGATACTCTAGGTGGTCGGAAACCACTGTTGTGTAGAGGACGGGAAGGTAATCCTTTCATAGGAGTAGTATCCGACATCTTCTTTGGCATTGTTCTAAACACATTCTTTATAAAATAATGTTTTGTTTTTACAACATAAAAATCCTGATAATATTATCGAGTACACCTTGTTCTCCACTTTTGATGGCAATATTTTCTCCTTTAAAAGGAAAGCGGAGTTATTACCTAATCCTTGATGGGAAGTCGGAGTTATTACCTGATCCTTGAAGGGAAGGCAGAGTTATTACATATTCCTTGAGGGGAAAGCGGAGATATTACATATTCCTTGAAGGAAAGGCGGAGTTATTACATATTCCTTGAAGGAATGGCGGAGTTATTACCTATTCCTTGAAGGGAAGGCGGAGTTATTACATATTCCTTGAAGGGAAGGCGGAGTTATTACATGAACCTTGAATGGAAGGCGGAGTTATTACCTGATCCTTGAAGGGAAGGCGGAGTTATTACCTGATCCTTGAAGGGAAGGCGGAGTTATTACCTGAACCTTGAATGGAAGGCGGAGTTATTACCTGATCCTTGAATGGAAGGCGGAGTTATTACCTGATCCTTGAATGGAAGGCGGAGTTATTACCTGATCCTTGAATGGAAGGCGGAGTTATTACCTGATCCTTGAATGGAAGGCGGAGTTATTACCTGATCCTTGAATGGAAGGCGGAGTTATTACCTGATCCTTGAATGGAAGGCGGAGTTATTACCTGATCCTTGAATGGAAGGCGGAGTTATTACCTGATCCTTGAATGGAAGGCGGAGTTATTACCTGATCCTTGAATGGAAGGCGGAGTTATTACCTGATCCTTGAATGGAAGGCGGAGTTATTACCTGATCCTTGAATGGAAGGCGGAGTTATTACCTGATCCTTGAAGGGAAGGCGGATGAACTGGAAAGTTTGACTTTATTGGCAGCTTCTTGTGACTTCTGCATAAGATCTGCCTTGAGCGCGGCAGCTTTTGGTTTTCGTTTCAGGTGAAAATGTTTACTTGGCTGAAAAAATAAACAAAAATTAATTTTATATTTCAAACTTTAAATCTGCGGTGTTATTTAATATTAAATCTATGATTATCATCCAGCTACAGCTTCTAGTTTTAAAATGAGCCGCGTATTTAATTCAGTGCGTTATGGAAAGCGAATCTAGTTAAACCAACTTTGAATTATTTGAATTATCTAAAATTCAAAGTGTCAATTTAGTCCAGTTTTAATCTAAATTGTAGACCCCCACTGGACCCCCTACTCGTAGTCCAGTTTTAATCTAAATTGTAGACCCCCACTGGACCCCCTACTCGTAGTCCAGTTTTAATCTAAATTGTAGACCCCCACTGGACCCCCTACTCGTAGTCCAGTTTTAATCTAAATTGTAGACCCCCACTGGACCCCCTACTCGTAGTCCAGTTTTAATCTAAATTGTAGACCCCCACTGGACCCCCTACTCGTAGTCCAGTTTTAATCTAAATTGTAGACCCCCACTGGACCCCCTACTCGTAGTCCAGTTTTAATCTAAATTGTAGACCCCCACTGGACCCCCTACTCGTAGTCCAGTTTTAATCTAAATTGTAGACCCCCACTGGACCCCCTACTCATAAAGTAAGCTAGCAAACAATAAATTTGAGAGGAAATTTTACAAAGGAATATAGTTTTTTTGAAAAATCATTTCACCCCAAGTATATTAAGAATATTTTCTCACTAGATTGGGAACAAAATGTTTCTTATAAAGAAATGAATGATTTTTGGATTAAACTTATCTAAGAGGGGAAAAAGGGTTGCCAATCGATGTCCGAAATTTCATTTTCAATCTTCGATTATTAAATTCTGAAAATTCTTTAGACAAAAAAACTTTTTAGATTCGAGGATTATTCTTGTGAAACATTGTTCCAAGTGGGTTCAAACATTAGGAGAGATGAGGTAAATATCCTACCTGAGGTTGATGACCAACTACAGAGATAAAAGCGTTCTTGTTGAGGTAGTGACACTCAAGAGGGAGTATGATATCGTTGGGTTCTCCGTGCTTCTTCACAACCTTCTTCTTCAGGTCGGAGAGAAGATCCATATAGATCTTCCTGTTCCCCTCCGGGACTATCACGTCGGGGTTCAACTGACCTAATGAGAGATTAATTTTGTAAAAATTGTGATTACAATTTCAGTTAGATTCTAAAAGTGGGGTTAGAGTTTCTTCATAAAAAAGTCCCCATGTTAAATTTTAACTGAGAATCGATATCCATGGAATTCTAAGGAGAAATTTTCAATATATTGATATTATTAAAAAACACCATAGATCAAAAGATATTCCTGGGATCACTGTGTCATAGACAGAGCAGGCAGATTTTAGATGAGGTATGTATTAGTTTTTTAAAAACTTAGCAGAAAAAGAGTTTATGCAATACATCATTCAATATAAAAATAGGTTGTATTTCAAAAAACGTTAGAAGATGAGAAAGAGGGAAAACATGGATACAAAAGGATATTTATATATGTACTGAAAAAATTCTTGGAAATTTTAACTGTTAAAATTTTTCAAATTAACAGAAGTGATTCAATGTAAATAATGTAATTTAAATTTTAGTGCTAAGCAAGAATGTCAGTTGCATTATTTAAGAACGTAATTAGTCGCAAACATCTTTATATGTCATAGAAAAAAAACCAGGTGTAGTCACAAAGAAATCATAATTAATCAACAGTGAAGATAAATATGCTGAAACTTATTATTTTAATTTTTAATTACACCCTTTTAACTGATTACATCGGCAAATAACTATTTTTAACACTGTTATTTTGGTTCACAGTGTTTTAAAGTTTTCAGACAGAAATTTTCTCTTTATCTAGAAGGCGAGAACCTTCGAGATATTGAGAAAATTTAAGTCCAAAAACTTTATAGCACGTTGTGTCAAAATAAATGTTATAGGTAATTTTATGAAACGTTTGTGTACTTGTCTTATTTCAATGGCTGTTTCTAGATCAAATAAGCTTTGAATAAAGCAGAAGTTAAAATGTAAAGTTGATTTCATTTTTTTTTAATTTCATTTGAAAAAAATTATTTTCGAATTATCCAAACTTTTTTGGAGAAACTCCCGGGAAACAATCAAAACTTTATAGCACACACGCTATTGTACAGCCTTACTATAACTTTATAGCACGATGATTACTTAGTAGCACGTTCATTATGAAATTCACGATGAAGTGAGTACAGTACACAATAGTTTCATAAAACGTAAACATTTACGAGTTTTTTATATACCTGTTGCGGGGAAAGTTTTCATAAGCTCTGCTAGCATAGAAACCCATGGTTCTGAATCTCTGAGTGCAACTTCTAGTATAGTTTCTAGCTGAGCCCGCCATAGTTCCAGATTTCTCCGTGATATGTGGAAGAAGGAGAGTAATAACTTTAACTTGACCTGGGGCTGCAAATCCTGGATAAAAAAATCCAGTATTAACCAAAGGTCAGAACAGGTAATTTCCTAGAGAAGGTCCAAAAATCGTATACTAGGAAATTACCAATATACGATATGATGAGATGTATACCTGGAAGCAATGTTTGATTTTGACTAATATATCAGGGTTCAACTGAGATACAATAGATCCACCCGTCCAGGAGTCATTAGAAGTTCCTGAACATGGAAATTAATCAATATCTGGACTTTCTACATAATATAAAAGTTATTGAGAAATTGTTCACGAACATTTTAAAATTAACAAAAATGAGTGGTAGGGGGTTTTTCCTACCTAATTTGTTGTGAAGCCAGAGAGATGTGTCACTCTGACTAACAGACGCCATATTGGAACTATAAACAGTGGGAAAAGGGGATAGTGATGTCTTACATAATATTTGGAAAAATAAATATTATTTTTATTAAGGAAGTTTTTTTTACTTTAAAAAGATAAATTGTACTTTTTAACAAATTACTTAATTAAAAATCAATTAAAAAGACCAAATAAAATTACTATTTCAAATAGAGTAGACCGAGTAGACCTCTATCCCCAAAATATATGCGCGCGTTCTTCTATTTTATTTGATCTGCGCATGCGTAACTCAGGGTTTCGTTTATACCAAGATAGGAAAAAAATTAAAATTAAAATTAAAAAATGTGAAATCCAAATTTAATATTTTGAAATGAGCCTGGTAGATACCAAAAAGAATTCTGGATATTTTAGAGAAATACTGCCCTGTTTAGTGTTCATCACAACAAATGTCATAACAATCGGAACTTCTGAGGGAATTGAATTCTGCACTATAACCCTTGAGCTCCATGAAGCCGGTTTTATAGTTACCTGTTCATGTGAAAGTACGAGAGTACGTGACTGCAGTGTATTCATCAATCGCTAACTACCTTAAATGCTATTAAATTATGGACTTAAAAAGTATTTTTATTTTTATTATAACTTTATTACTATTGCTGAGTTCAAACACATAGTTACATACATAATCGACATTCATTGCGTAATTCGTATGGATGGAATTTGATGATGTTACCTATCTTTTTCAATATATTTTAATATTTTTCTGTAATTTTGGACAAGTTAAGAAATCCAGATTTGAACATATAAATTAATAAATTTTAAAGAATTTTAGCTCTACGATTAAAATTAGAATGATCTCGAGTGTAGAGTGTAGAAATATAGGTTAATTCAGATTAACCTAAGTTTGAAGCAAGTATTCTATTTCATGCTTGGGGTTATTAAGATTATTTTTAGAATTATGTATTTAAAATTTAAAAAAGGAAAAATAAAACTAGGCTCTTCTATTTCCATTGTGAACATTTGCTTTTTATGCATTGTTTTTCTAAAAAAAATTTCTAGGATTTTCAGAATTTAATGGAAATCGAATTTTGTTGGAGGAGCGGAGGAAGGCAGGCGGCCATGAGCCACCACTATTTCCCCTTCCGTACCACCACATTTGACTCTTCCGGGCAAAACTACTTTTTAAATGGTATATTTAGGGCATTTAAAGTGTGATTTTAACAAATCCAGCCGCGTCACGCAAAAAAAGCACAACTCAAACCATTTTTCCAATTCTACTTAAGATTAATATTTTGTGTGTTGAATTCTTAAACTGTTTTACAATGAAATTTCCCCCGCTCGTTGGAGGATAATTTTTTGAAATTTTGATCATTCATAAAGTCCCTGATGTCATGTAAGGTCCAACCCAAATTTTGAACCCGATCGATTCGATCGGTTCAGCCGTTTTGACGTTTATTAGACAAAAACAAACAAACAAATAGACAAGCAAAGTATATATATAGAAGGAATATTAATGAAGTATGAAGTACAATTAAAAAGTAGGTATATTCCTAGAGAACGATTTTTGGACGGCCCCGGCCCCCCCCCTCCTATCAATAATTTGTACATGAATCTTAAATGCAAGACATGTGGCCGCAGCGCTCGGCCCAGAAAGTGTCTTAACTTAACCTAACCTGTGGCTGCAGCGCTCGGCCCCTAGCCTGTCCTAGCCGTAGCGCTCGGCCCTGAATGTGTCTTTACCTAGCATAATCCTAAAATAATACAAAATAACTTAAAATTAAAGGTCTTATACAAAATTGATAGGAGGGGGGGGGGGTCCAAAAATCGTTCTCTAGGACAGACCCAAAAAGTATTTATTTTAACAAAAACATTGAAGAAAATACGCCCTCTGAGTCTGATCACGTATCTACGGCGTGCATTATATACTGTCGGCTGGATGAGCTGGATTGTCTAGAAAAAAGAAGGGAGTGTCACATTTTTCAAATCATGAGTTGGATGGGGAGGGGTTTAGACTCCGTCACCTTTCTTCTGTTGGTCATATGTCTGCAATTTATGAAACTTAAATTTCGCTTGACGGGCAGAAGTGCATCAATAAATATATGTATATATGTATATAACGTACAAAGGTTGAATGTCTTGAATCTTAAATAAATCATTTTTCTCATTATCAGTTATTCATTTATCTCTAAAGAGTGATTAAATCTTTGAATCAACTTTTTGGAAATATTTTTTCTTCAAAGATTTTGATTTCGCATGTATGCAGTATTCACCCCTGGCAATGATTGCAGTCAGATTGACATAATGCTTTCCTTGAACTTGTAAAGGATAAATAGAGGACAGTTGACAAACTTAAGCCATAATAGCCTGTGAAGTAAGAATCAAAACAAATGTATTATAAAAATCGAAAAGTAGCGAAATACTAATCATATTTCGTCTGTTAAGCGACTGAATTGAAAATACTAGAGGATACTCTTGCATCAATTAAAGTGAATTATTTTAATCCCTTCTCTTGCC
The DNA here is from genome assembly GCF_000591075.1 of Eurytemora carolleeae. NCBI lineage: Eukaryota > Metazoa > Arthropoda > Copepoda > Calanoida > Temoridae > Eurytemora > Eurytemora carolleeae. The sequence continues at coordinate 223,876 of NW_019396345.1, read as the reverse complement.
CGCCAACGTTAGATCCCAATTTCTGTATTAGTGTCAAATATTTTTCCTCATTCATCTTGAACTTCCATTTCCCAGCTACAAATACATCTCTTCTCTCTTCGGTTTTATCCCTTATTTTTTCTTCATTTCCATCCTTTTTCAGTTCCATCCCCACTCTATTGTTATATCTCTTCTCTTCTCAGTTCTATCCCTTCTCTTCTCAGTTCTATTCCTTCTCTTCTCAGTTCTATCCATACTCTTCTCAGTTCTATCCCTACTCTTCTCAGATCTTTTCCTTCTCTTCTCAGTTCTATCCCTTCTCTTCTCAGTTCTATTCCTTCTCTTCTCAGTTCTATCCCTTCTCTTCTCAGTTCTATCCCTTCTCTTATCAGATCTATCCCTTCTCTTCTCAGTTCTATTCCTTCTCTTCTCAGTTCTATCCCTTCTCTTTTCAGTTCTATCCCTTCTCTTCTCAATTCTATTCCTTCTCTTCTCAGTTCTATTCCTTCTCTTCTCAGTTCTATCCCTTCTCTTCTCAGTTCTATCCCTTCTCTTCTCAGTACTATCCCTTCTTTGCCCAGTTCTATCCCTTCTCTTCTCAGTTCTATCCCTTCTCTTCACAGTTCTATTCCTTCTCTTCTCAGTTCTATCCCTTCTCTTCTCATTTCGATCCCTTCTCTTCTCAGTTCGATATTTCTCTTCTCAGTTCTATCTCTTCTCTTCTCAGTTCTATTCCTTCTCTTCTCAGTTCTATCCCTTCTCTTCACAGTTCTATCCCTTCTCTTCTCAGTTCTATCCCTTCTCAAATCAGCTTTATCCATTCTATCCTCTGTTCTATCTCTTGTCTTCTAAGTTCTATCCCTTCTCTTTTCAGTTCTATCCCTTCTCTTCTCAGTTCTATCCCTTCTTTTCTCAGTTCTATTCCGTCTCCTCTCAGTTCCCTTCTCTTCTCAGTTCGATACCTTCTCTTCTCAGTTCTATCCCTTCTTTGCCCAGTTCTATCCTTTTTCTTCACAGTTCTATCCCTTCTTTGCCCAGTTCTATCCCTTCTCTTCTCAGTTCTATCCCTTCTCTTATCAGTTCTATCCCTGCTCTTCTCAGTTCCATCCCTTCTCTTCTCAGTTCTATTCCTTCTCTTCTCAGTTCTATCCCTTCTCTTCTCAGTACTATCCCTTTTTTGCCCAGTTCTATCCCTTCTCTTCTCAGTTCTATTCCTTCTCTTCTCAGTTCTATCCCTTCTCTTCTCAGTTCTATTCCTTCTCTTCTCAGTTCTATCCCTTCTCTTCCCAGTTCTATCCCTTCTCTTCTCAGTTCTATCCCTTCTCAAATCAGCTTTATCCATTCTATCCTCTGTTCTAACTCTTGTCTTCTAAGTTCTATCCCTTCTTTTCTCAGTTATATCCCATCCCTTTTCAGTTCTATCCCTTCTTTGCCCAGTTCCATCCCTTTTCTCCTCAATTCCATCCCTTCTCTTCTCAGTTCCATCCCTTCTCTTCTCAGTTCCATCCCTTCTCTTTACAGTTCCATGCCTCCTCTTCTCAGTTCCATCCCTTCTCAAATCAGCTTTATCAATTCTATCCTCAGTTATATCTCTTCTCTTCTAAGTTTCATCCCTTCACTTTTCAGTTCTATCCCTTTTTTGCCAAGTGCTATCCCTTCTCTCCTTAGTTCCACCCCTTCTATTTACAGTTCCATGTCTCCTCTTCTTAGGTCTATCCCTTCTCTTCCAAGTTCCATTCCTTCTCTTCTCAGTTCTAATCCTTTCTTTTCCATCCCTTTTCTTCTCAGTTCTAATCCTTGTCTTCTCAGTTTTATCCCTTCTCTTCTCAGTTCTATCCCTTCTCTTCTCAGTTCTATCCCTTCTCTTCTCAGTTCTATCCCTTTTCTTCTCAGTTCTAATCCTTCTCTTCTCAGTTCTATTACTTATCTTCTGAGTTCTAATCCTTCTCTTCTCAGTTCTATTACTTCTCTTCTGGGTTCTGTTCCTCCTCTTCTCAGTTCCATCCCTTCTCTTTTCAGTTCTATTACTTCTCTTCTCGGTTCTATTCCTTCTCATCTCAGTTCCATCCCTTCTCTTCCTAGGTTCCATATCTTCTCTTTCCAGTTCCATCCCCTCTCTTCTCAGTTCCATTCCTTCTCTTCTCAGTTCTATCCATTTTCTTTCAGTTTTAATCCCTTCTGTTCTAAAAGATATCCAAAGTCAGCATGCATGGACAAGGCCAAAACATGAAAAGTTTCAATCTTACAGCAGCTTTTTGCTTAATTTTTGTATCTCTCCATTCTCTTTATCCATAAAAAGTATCTTAGTTAAAATTACATTGTGCTTAAACTTACCCTTTCCGGTTAAAGACAATATTTTGACATTTTTCTCCAGATTTAATATATCGACGTCTTCTGCGAATGAACTATAACACTGCATGAAAACTTCTCTCGGCACGGCAATTTTTAAGATAAACAATCATTTTGTTTAGAATAATAATGCTTATTTTTTTAAGATAAATTGTGACATTTTCAATTTTGATTAAGTTATAAGTGTCTTGAACGATCTAAATCAAAATATTCAATTATTACACTTTTTATTTCAGACGAACATGCGCCGGGTGTTTTCCTTCAGGGGATGCGGTTTCCCAGCTGGAAAACCTAAATTTTTTACTCCCAATCTGAGATACATCCAGTCTTCAGCCTTTAATGCAGGGTTGGCGAGACCTAGACTTGAAAAAGGTTAGAAATGAAAACTAAACTTACCTGAACATTAATTTTTGTATCAAATGTAAATATGTGAATGTAAATGGTGATGTGTAAAAAAATTTTTAAATATGTATTTTCTATTGCAGATGACAGAGACAGATTGCGGCGAGATCTTGAACTAATTGTTGGAGAGAAGAACGTCTCTTCAAGTGAATCTGTTCTAGCTCAGCACGGACAGGACGAAGGACCGCATAAAGGTTGTAATAAACAAAAATACAATTAACATATACACAACCAAATTATAACTTTTTACTAGATTAATATCATGTACTGCATAGACTTTTCATAATTAAAGAGATTGCTTGGTCAGTCCCTGATATAGACAATCACAATTTGATTTTAAAAAAAGCTCTTTGGCGCAAAACAGGCCAAACTTCAAGTCTCTTTTTAATTTATTCGTGATGTTAAAAGACCCGAGATAAAACAAAGTCCATCATATTTATCATATATGCTGAATAACGGGCTGAAAACCCGGAATGTGTGCTGGAATTAAGCCTCTGACCTATACAAATGATGCCTTAAGCATAATTTGATTTGATATGATAATTTAGAAAATATTATTTTCTATTTGTTAAGGTTTACCTCCAGATTTTGTAGTCTGGCCATCCAGTACTGAGGAGGTTTCTGAGATCTGTAAAGTTTGCACTGCAGGAAGGATTCCAATCATTCCTCATGGAACAGGAACAGGATTAGAGGGAGGAACTACAGCTGTAGCTGGAGGAGTAGCTGTCAATGTAACCAAGAACATGGAGAATATTGAAGCTGTTTATCATGAAGATTTCACTGCTATAATCCGTCCTGGAGTTACAAGAGAAGGATTGAACCAGGTGAATTATAGTATTTATTGACAAACATTTTGAATATCTTTAGTGCGTAATTTGTAAGAAAGAAACTGCAGACTTTTCTATTTTTGAAAGGAATTGTTTTTTCTTAATCATATATCTTTGCAACCCAACGTCATAGACCTTAGAAATTATAGAATATGAATTCTATTAGATCAAATAATCTGGGCGGATTATACAGACCCCAGTCATTTTAAAAATTAAATGCATATCACAAGGGGAAATACTGATGGGTGAATTTGATTGTAAGTCAGAACACCCCCAAGCAGTGTTCCCTTAGATTAATGAAGTTTGAAATATCAAAGTTTTACACCATCAGACAGCAAAGATACAAGGATTAGAAAGTTTGTGTTTGTAGCAATGACTCAAATAATTTCTTATTGGTGAAGAGGAGACTTTTGTGGATTCTCTTGGTCAGAGCTTTCGAGTTTTACATAAGGAGTTAACTTAATCCGCCAAACTACTGAAGATGTGAATTAGTCTTTTCTGTATAGATTAGCAATACAGTAGTTCCTATTTTAGGTGGACCATTAATATACAGCTGCATACATATTTAGTCAATTAAAAGACTGAAAAAGCATTGTACTACTAATTTTTTTTCAACGTCGGATAAAAATGATCTATTTTTGTTAAGGTTTTCTGTCATTTTTGTTTGCTTCCATCTTAACAAGTGATTTTGTGGTTCAACAAAATACTAAAAGATGTTTTTTTTTATCCTTTTATATTTAGGATGTGAAAGCTGCTGGTCTGTGGTTCCCAGTCGATCCTGGAGCTAATGCGTCTATATGTGGTATGTGTGCTACTGGAGCTAGTGGAACCAATGCTGTGAGATACGGAACCATCAGGGAGAATACGTTGAACCTGGAGGTTGTGTTGGCGGATGGAAGGATTGTAGAGACGGGAGGGAAAGGATCAAGACCAAACAAGGTTCTTCATATCTTAGAATTGTTTGGACCTGGATACAACCTGACACTATGATTGTTTAAACCTGGATACAACCTGACACTATGATTGTGTAGACCAGGATACAACCTGAAACTATGATTGTTTAGACCTGGATACAACCTGACACTATGATTGTTTAGACCTGGATACAACCTGACACTATGATTGCTTAGACCTGGATACAACCTGACACTATGATTGTTTAGACCTGGATACAACCTGACACTATGATTGTGTAGACCTGGATACAGACACTAAAGATTGTCTAGACCTGGATACAACCTGACAATATAATTGTTCAGACCTGGATTCAAACTGACGCTATGATTTCTTAGACCTGGATACAACCTGACACTATGATTGTCTGGAACTAGATATTACCTGACACTATGATTGTTTAGCCCTGTATACAACCTAATACTATGATTGTTTAGACCTGGATACAGCCTGACACTATGATTGTTTAGACCTCTGCAGGATACAACCTGCCAAATAAGAAAGGCCAAATAAGAAAAAAAAATCTAAGAAAAAATTAAAAAAAAAAACATGTCAAAAAATAAAGAATAAAATGTCAAGGAAAAGAAAAAATAAAAACTCTACCAAAATAAAAAAATAAATGTCCCTGATTTTTAATCTTGATTCACTGGATATTCGTAATTATTGAATATAATATACTCTGTATATGCAACCATATGAATATCATGACAACAATCGGAAATTTTCTTATATGCTCCGCCAGGAGTCCTGAAAATAATCCTAACATAAACATAAACAATGTTCAGACCTGGATACAACCTGACACTATGATTGCTTGGACCTGGATTCAACCTGACACTTTGATTGTTTTTATCTGGATTCAACCTGACACTATGATTGTTTAGACCTGGATACAACCTGACACTATGATTGTTTAGACCTGGATACAACCTGACACTATGATTGTTTATTCCTGGATAAAACCTGACACTATGATTGTTTATTCCTGGATACAACCTGACACTAAGATTGTTTTATCTGGATTCAACCTGACACTATGATTGTTTAGACCTGGATACAACCTGACACTATGATTGTTTAGACCTGGATAAAACCTGACACTAGATTGTTTATTCCTGGATACAACCTTACACTATGATTGTTTAGACCTGGATACAACCTGACACTATGACTGTGTAGACCTGGATACAACCTGACACTATGATTGTTTAGACCTGGATACAACCTGACACTATGATTGTTTGGACCTGGATACAACCTGACACTATGATTGTTTAGACCTCTGCTGGATATAACCTGACAGGATTGATGGTTGGCTCTGAGGGGACCTTGGGCATTATTACAAGAGCAACTGTTCGTCTTCACGCTATACCTGAATCCATAGCTGCCGCTGTCGTCAGTTTTCCAACAGTCCAGGAAACAAAATTATTCACTTAAATTTTAATAAAAATAAAAAATACTTTCTGTGAAGAACTCAAAGTCTGGTTTTCATTTAAATTGCAATAAAACTTTAAAGTTACAATGCTCTCTGTTAAGAACTTCAGGTTTGTTTACATTTAGTTCTAGAACATAATTATACGTTTGTTTATTCGTTTTTGTATTAATATAATACATATAGATGTATCAAATAAAAATTTTAAGTTTTGAATTATGAATTATGAGAAAACAAGATTAACCTGTTCTGTTTTTCAAAATTTTCCAGCTTGTGACAGTTCAACTAAGCACAAACATATCTTAATTTTGTTCACATTAAAAGCATATATACTGGTATTAAGTTTTGAAAACTTAATCTTGAAACAAAATGAACAATGATGAATTGATATTGTCAGGCTGCAGTAGACACTGTAGTGAGTACACTCCAGTGTTCTATCCCTCTAGCTCGGATAGAGTTCTTGGACGAGGTTCAGATGATGGCCTGTAATAAGTACAGTGGACTTGACTATCCAGAGGTCCCACACTTATTCTTAGGGATATTAATCTTTTATATACCATAAACCATTGCTTGGCTGACAGTCCAATCCCAGGTATACATAATTGATCGGTCTGAGGGATGGAGTTCTGTCAACCCTTTGCAGTGGCAGGCACGTGATAATAAATACATAAATACTTACAAAGAAAATACTTGACGTATAAATTAAGTAACGTTTTCTGACAAAAAAGAATTCTAAATATTTAATGCAATATTGCAACTCCTGAACAATTATAAAGGGTGTATATTATAAATGATTTCTACCTAGCATTTCATCTCTAATTACATTTAAATCTACGAATATTGAGCTGAAAATGTTCAAAATCATCAGCATGCACTTAAGTGAGAAGGTTGCATTGACTACAGATGGGTCTTGTATTAAAAAGTGGCTCAAAAAGTCCAAGAGTTGGCTGTGTCCAGAGTTTCCAACTGCCAACGTGCTATAATTATCCAAAACTATCTTCCAGCTGGATATAGATTGTCAGGTTATAAAATTATAATCAAAGGAGTCTTCAAGCTGGATATAGATTGTCAGGTTATAAAATTATAATCAAAGGAGTCTTCAAGCTGGATATAGATTGCCAGGTTATAAAATTATAATCAAAGGAGTCTTCAAGCTGGATATAGATTGTCAGGTTATGGAATTATAATCAAAGGATTCTTTAATAAGTTTAAAATCACCAAAAAAAGAAGTATGAAGTAATGGCGCCATGCTTTAATCGTTTGAAAGGGAGTGGAAGGAAGCTTATTTCAGATATTTCAAGTCCAAATCCAAGGAAAATTAAAACAAATTGAGACGATTACACAGAAAGATTTCCTCTCATGTCCATGTCCATGTCTAAGATATAAAAAAGCATGGCAAAAAAAGCTTTTAGATCTCCACAGATAAAATAGGGTAATAAGTATCTTCAATTGTATGGTTGAGCTGTACCTTTCATTTATGACTGAAACCTAAAAATCGAGCACTTGATGGCATAATAAATAGCAAACTAGATGAAGATGCACGCAAATAAGAACCTCTAGAACCTCTTTAGAGTGTAGAAGGTTGATAGAGTCTATGTAATGTCTACTGTCCAGCTATAGCTGGCAGCTGCAGATGACCTAAAATAACTTCTAAATCATTTTAAAATGCGATTTTTCTGCATGGACTAGTTTCATTATAACCAATATTAGTTAAATATAAATTTTTATTGCCAATATTGAGAGTTCTAGAATTCAAAATGTAAGTGGGAACCTTTTTTATTGTACACCCTTTAGTCTAGTAGTATAAGAAAAGAAATGTACAGCAAACATTAAAATCCTGCGTGGCAGAGAACAATTACATGATTAACGTTTTATCAATATATAATACGACAATTTGAAATATCGTCTTGAATCACGAATCGTCACGGCGTCTACTTTCCAGAGTTTTCTTACTGAAATTTTTACAAGATAAATTAAATTAATTTATCCAAGTTTGTTGAGGCGTAAAAAGATTAATGTTACGATGAATCAGAGTTTCATGGATCCCAGAGCGAAGTCGAAGCTCAAGCTGCTATGGTAAATGAGATTTCAAACGAGTTTGGAGGTATTTTAAGATATTATGAATTTAATTGAAAAATATATAATAATAAAAAGTTATGATTTTAATAAATGCATAAAAATACTTGTAAAAAACAAGGAGCATTTTTAGCCAATGTTATCTTCTGTTCTTCACTGATAAAATGATGTTTAAGACCTGTTTTGAACCGGAGATGATTCTAGCATTTACTCGGATCAAGTCCTGATCAGAACTGAACAGTGAACACTAAACAGGGCTTTTAGACTGGCATAAATGTTTTTTTTTACTTTAAATTAGTGCTTAGGATCAATTTAATTTTGATGCGGATCTGGATCCTGGATCCGTCCCATGAAATAATGTCATGAATATTTCATATATGAATGTCATGAATATTTAGTTACAGATTTTTTAAACGAATGAAAAAATTTCCATTTTTTTATTTCACTCCTTTTTATGCTGAAGCTCAATGAATCATTCAGAGATTATATAAAATATTTAATAATCGCTCATTACTCATTAGTTTACAGTTGAGATTTGGAATTTCGCCCCTTGGGTCTGAATCAGTGGATCCGCATATTTTTGCGGATCCGGATCATAAGCACTGCTTTCAACTGACGCATCATTACATGCATTGTATTATCCAGGAGGTGAATTTGCCTGGGCTTTACAACAAGAAGATCGAACTAAACTTTGGACAGCTCGTCATAGAGCGTATTACGCGGATGTTGCACTGCGTCCAGGATGTAGATGCGTCACAACAGACGTTTGTGTTCCTGTCTCCGCTCTGCCGGAGATGATCAGGGAGACGAAGGCGGATATTGAGAAGAACGGATTGATTGGTCCCATGGTGGGCCACGTGGGAGATGGAAACTTTCACACCATGCTGCTGTTTGATCCTGAGGATCAGGAGGAGTATAAGAGGTGTAAGGAGGTCGCTAACAGGATGGGAATGAAAGCCCTGACTCTCGGTGGTAAGCTCGAAATCAAACTCAAATATAGTTTTAAATAATCTCTGATTGAAAATTTTTGCTTGTTTTTATTTAAACCAATAGGATGAAAATCTTCATAAATTGCTAAATTATTTATTTATGAAATATTTTTAATATGTCGAGAAGAATATAGTACCAGAGATTTAGATGGACTGTAATCGCAATGTCAAGTGCCCCCTTATGCAAAGATGGCAATGTCTTATTTACAATGGTACCCTTGAGACCTTTATCTAATCAATGATCTTGAAAATATGGTCGTTTTTAGGCTTAAAATGGTTTAATTCTGATATTTCCTATATATATATACCACAAGTAAAAAATATCAGTTTTTAAAATTAATAACATTAATAATAACGAATTCATACCTGATCAGACAAAGCTTCGAAGGATACGGTTGTTAATCGGACGTTGCCACCTTTGTATGAAGTGAGGGTCACTTTACATTCTCTTCAACGAACTGTCCCCTTTGTTTTTGTTTAATATCTACAATTATTTAACATTCGTGACAAAAACAATATTGTTCCTCACAGTTGTATAATGTTTAGGAACGTGTACCGGCGAGCATGGGATAGGATTGGGTAAGATCGGGTTGTTAAAAGAACAGTTTGGGGAGGAAGGTATCTCAATGATGAAGAACATCAAGGCGGCCCTGGATCCATTGAACATTATGAACCCCGGCAAAGTTATCTAAATTTATTCCAGACTTGTCGTAGACCAGCTTATATTAGGACTTCGGAGACGAATACAGAGATCTTGAAAGAGAGAGGGTGTAAAAAAGTCGCCCCCCCCCCCCACTAATTGCGCCCATCAAGTACTTAGTTTCCAGTGGATAGATAGTGTTCATCATATCAAAAATCATTAGCATTGTCCTGCGGAGTGCATATCAATGTTACATCCATTGATTATTATTGACTGTATTTACCTTGCTAAGCATTAATTGAATATATATTCATGTATTTATACCTAACATAAACAATGTAGTTTTACAAATGTTTTACTCATAGATTTGCTTGTGATTTTTTATGCACATCGTGACATCATGCTTCTATATTTCTCATAAATATTCTTATGTATTTTACATAGAGACATGCCTAATACAGCATAACGCATAGATATTTCCATGAATTATACACAAATGTGATCAATGTAAGTAACTATATTATACGAAATTGATAGCCTAGAAGTTGGAAATAAATGAAAATAGAGAAGTAGTGGAAATTAGGTTGGTTCAACTTTTAGTTTCAGGTAAAAAATGCTCCTGAAACTTATGAAATTGGAGATATATAAGTAATATTGAATACTAATAAATTTATATTTGTTGTGAAATTTTTTTACCGTTATGTTAATGTTTATCTTGGGAAAAGATTTTGAATCTCAAGGTTCATGTTTATTCGGACACCTTGTACATTGAAGAATCTCAAGGTTCATGTTTATTCGGACACCTTGTACATTGAAGAATCTCAAGGTTCATGTTTATTCGGACACCTTGTACATTGAAGAATCTTTATTTTATTATAATTATTTTTATTTAATTCCCTATTATTAAAATTTTTTTTAGTAATATGTTGAGAAAGGAATTTTTAACGTTGTTAAATTTGGTTAAAAAATATCGGATGTTACATTTTTTTACGTAACAAAGTTTGAAATTTTCACTGCAGGATTCGGCTTCTACTCTTGTTAGTTTTAGTTATTGACAATAATTTAAATAATCATTAAATAAATTCATAATTATATATTCCCCATTTTATTATATTTCTAATTTCAAAGAGGTGTTCGATGTCTATTTTAATCAAATGTGAACAAAATCATACACTGTAGTGATCGGTGTTTATGTCAATCAACTGACGACTTTATATTTAAGCTTTGATTTTTGACTAGTTTTATTCAGAATAGACAAACGTAGCAAATCTGTTATCAAATGGAAAAGTAATCTGGTTTTTAAAATATTAACGGTTTAACACATTTTTTCGGGTTATATTAAAGTAAACTAAAATATGATCATTTAGGCTTATTTGCAGTATTTTTGGGGGAACGGGGGCGGGGTCTGGTATTTTTCGCTGAAATTTTGTAAATCTGATTTAGGGGTTTTAACCGAGATAAGACATAACTTAACAACAAATAAACCTAATTAATTTAATTAATTTAAAATCGTTGATTTAATTTAATTAATTTTTTAAATAATATTTGAAAAAAAAAGAATATTTTCCCATTTACAGCTATCTGTGTCTCTACCGTGTAAATTTGAAACTGAAATAGAAACTTGTATTGTTGTCTACGATGACCACTGTAATAAAATTCTTAATAATTGTAATGTACTTGTTGCACATCAGAAAATTCTTAAAAATTAGTTTTTTCTAAAAATAATCTGAATGTCTTCTATGTTTTCAGATAAAAACCATGAAATGTAATTGGAGATTCTGTGAAAATTTATGAACTGTACACTTAACGTACATTGTATGTACACTGTTTGTACACTGTACGTACACTGTATGTACAGTAGGTGAAGGCTGTGCCCTTTTTATTTCAATTTAGCTTTTAATTGTTCCTCTGCAATTCGCCATTTTTAACCAGTCTCAAATTTTAAGGTATTTTTTACTGTCGACATTTTTTCCAGACAAAATTTTTCTACTTTAAATGTTCATAAACCCTCCCTGGGTCAAAATTTGATCTAGCTCGGTTTAGTCGTTTTGACCTTTATTAGAGACAGACAAATAAGCCAAATTTATTTGTGGACATAGATTAAATACTCGGACGATTGGAATATATTTATTTAATGGATTGAAATTTGTACAAAAATCTTAATGTCTGGGTTATTTTGAAGCCGCAAAAAAGACGAAAAACATTTTGGAATTTTTTTCACCAGGTTTTTATATTTTTACTCAATTAATGCTAAAATAATGTTTACAAAAATATGCTGCGTGGAGTTAGTCAATTTTCATGTTTATTCGGACACCTTGTACATTGAAGAATCTCAAGGTTCATGTTTATTCGAACACCTTGTACATTAAAGAATCTCAAGGTTCATGTTTATTCGGACACCTTGTACATTGAGGAATCTCAAGGTTCATGTTTATTCGGACACCTTGTACATTGAGGAATCTCAAGGTTCATGTTTATTCGGAACCTTGTACATTGAGGAATCTCAAGGTTCATGTTTATTCGGAACCTTGTACATTAAGGAATCTCAAGGTTCATGTTTATTCGGAACCTTGTACATTGAGGAATCTCAAGGTTCATGAAAGGGTTCAATTATATCTGCGGTTCAAAGCTTTTCACCAAACAGAACAAGAACAAAATTAAACTATCAGAACTTGATAGTGAGCAATAATAAAAAGTAATCGAACATCCTTCATGGATTAAACTTATTTTGAAGTTTTATGTAATTTACTTTTGGTTTTTATCATAATTGGAAAACAAGCAAATTTTAGAATTGATTATTTTTAATGATGTGTGTATACAGAATTGGGGGGAGATTGGGGTCTTGCCTTTTTGTGTTGTGGGAATATGAGATATGAGTCCCCCCCCTCCCATCGGGTTATATACGCTCGTGAGATAATTGACGACCTATCGGAAATATATTAAAACATCCGAATTTGACCATATAACGTTACACAATTTGAATATAATCTTGGTAATTATCATTTCCCTCTCCTGCCTTTAAAGCATATACTCGCAAGTAATAAATATTCTTGCGTTTTATAATCATTATTCATGTCTACGATAGCAATATATCTTATTATAATTGATGTTTTGCCCCTGAATTCTTTGTTTTGATCTCTTCCCATCCCACTGCAGTGACTGCAGTAGATATGGCGTTTTCTTGATTGACGACACTTAAAAAATTTTAAAACACATTACACAGACAGAGAAAATTTGTTTTCCCATATATTATAATCTGTTAATTGCATTTATTTCCAGCTTAAAGTGAAAAAAGGAATTATTTTGCTGCCACAAACTAATCCCCATATCTTTGCAATCTGCAGTTTCTTAAATATTTCAAATTATTGATTCTAAAAGATGTAAGGATTTAAAAATTTGAGATTTGGTGAAGATTCAGTTGCTTTGATAACAATTATCTAAAATCTATAAACATTAATCATTAAAAATCACTTTAATGTGATTTTTGGTGATGTACAAAAAAAATTAAATTCAAATCCGGCTCTGGATTCAAAACCAGGTCAATTTTCAAAATTCTTTTTTTTCGCTTATTTTATGCTAAAACTTAATGAACCAATCAGAGACAATGCAATTTTTAATTTTAATAATCTCTCTTTTATCATCAACATTTCATTTTTACAGTTGTTTGTTGATATTTTGCCCTTTGTATCAGCCTATTTTTGCGGATCTGGACCTAGAATGCCAAAACACCCTGAACTAACCAGAGAGAGAAGCATTCGGTTTCTTTTATTTGAAATAAAACGTGCTTTCGTCTATAACTCAACAGTCTTTAAACTTACAGATTTGTTTATTTTATACTTTTTCATCAAAATGTATATGCCAGCAAAAAAATATTTAAGATGAAAGGCTATAAAATTATGTTAAAGGGGTCAAATTGTGATCGAAAGTCACAAGTTTTCTGAAATATTGACCGAACCGTTAAATCTACGTGAAAATGTTGCGGATTCATCGGATGAATCGGATCCAGATCCTGAGCAAGCTGCTTCAAAAGATACTGATACTGATTGTTTTTTTTCCTGTTTAAGCTAAAAATTAAAATTTACTTTTTAGATTTATATGTCCAGGGAGTCCAGGGTACTATAAATATTATAAAGATGATGTTAATTAGTTCTATTTATATCCTAGAGTTTATTTTAAAACGTGGGAATGATATCCTGCTTTTCCTTTTGTTAAACCATTTTCAACATTCTTTGTTTTCAGGCCCTGGTCGAGATTTAAGATATTCGTGGCGCCTCGGGGAGCAGGATAGAAAAATTTAATACAATAATTACTTATAATCTCTCTCATTCAAATTTTCATTGTCGGGTGCCCCTCTTCTCTTTTGAATTGAATGTTTGTGGTGGGATTTATTAAAAAACAAAAGAGGGCTTAGCGGTCTATTGACAATAGAGTAATATGCACAAAATTGGGTTTTGGTCAAGGGAGCGGACGGGTCGAGTGGGGGGAGGTGCAGGGANTGTATTGTTAAGGTATGAGAGAGGGAGGAGAGGAATGTTAAAGACTAGAAGCTTTTCATTTGAACGGAATGATCCATTTGCCGAGAAGGATTAGATCTGCGTCTGAAGGAACCTAGGCCAGAAATCTGGAATGTTCCCGGAGCGAATCTAAGGGGCGCGGAGCTGTAAATTAATCAGGGATGATCGCTCGTGAAGGTTTCACGTTTTAGGAAAAATGCTTCATGTATGGGGAATTTATAGGAATAAAACTGTTGTTAAATTTAATATTTCAAACAAATTAACTATTATAAAGCTGAGCACATTTCATGAGTATAAACTCAAAATAATTGGACTTTTTCATAATTTTAAGATATCATTTTTGGTGATTTTACATATGGATTACACCCCTGAGCTTTACTACATTGCTTGGTATTGAGGAGTTGAGTAGAGGGGGAGGGGGGATATATGCTAGAAAAGGGTAGGGAGAGGGGGGTATACTCTAGCGAGGGGGTGCTGGGCAGCTCAGATAGGCTCCCGCAGAGCCTTCAGGTAGATTCAAGATGGCGGAACCTTACTGTGACGTCAGAGCTCTTACAACGAACTGTGGAATGTGACGCATACCTTTTCCAACTAAACAAGTGTTATTTTTTAACTTTTCTAAATTACTTTTAAAAAAATTTTCACTGAAAATGCATGCAATGACTGAAAACATTGTTTTTGAATCATCAAACATGAAAATTATTTTCCTTAACCCCCTTCCCGCCCCGCCTCCAGACCCCCCCCCCGCGTCCACCTTTATTGGTCCGCGTCTCCCCCCAGTTCTACTCAGGCAACCTGACTGTCCGGTATACCGTCTATACTACCTTCATTAAACTGTGGTTACCTGGCTTTCGCGTAACTTTCCGGACGAATGCATAACTTCCCCCCTCATACACGGGAAGTGAGTCATGCAGTGGGCTTAGTGAAACCATATACTACATAAATACACGGAGAACTCTTCAGTTTTTCATTCTACTTTCCCGTGAGCGAAGAAATGCGTTAGGATGCTAAAGTTTGCAAGAAAACGTTCAAGTTCCACAGACCGGGAGTTGATGAGGAACAGAACCTCTCCTCATCCGTCCCGCCCTCGATCATCCTCCGCTGAAAGATCTTCTGGTTTTGTGACTACCTTGAGAAATGAGTTAGTTGAGTCCCCAGTTCAGGTGACAAAATCGGAGACAAGAGCAGTGAGTAGTACTGCACCAATACGGAGAATAGACCTATGTGAGAATAGGACTATGAGAAATCAGATCTCAGAAAAACGAAACTCCGTCCTGATGAGTTCAAAAGCAACCTTAGCACCTATGACCAACACATTAAGTCAGTTGGTTTCTCAAGTACAAATAAGTGAGACTGGTGATACATGTAAACCTCCTCCTGTCCTACCCAGGAAACCTAAAGTGGAAAACTTCCTTCAGCATTATACAGGACATTTATGGAAGGTTGAACTCCTGGATACAAGTGGAGAGAGCGGATATGGAACAGACAATAGTGATAACAATTCATTAAGATCTCAGGACTCAGTTGAACCTATCCCTCCTCCTTTACCACGGAGAAAACCCAGAAGAAGGGTTCAGTTTGATTCTTATGTATTGTTAATGCAAGCTTTAAAAGAGCGGGATATTAAAGGCATAATGTCAACAATATTCAATGTTTCCGCCGAGGCACTTTGCACAGAAGATGTTGTTTATTATTTTCACACGGCGATATTGCGCCAGGACTACGAGATGACCGACCTATTGGTGAGGGCTGGTTGTGAGGTCAACACTTTTGACCATCGTGGTTGGTCTGCTCTACACTGTGCTTGTAGTGTAGCAAGGTTGGATATGATCAAGCTGCTTCTACAGAACGGAGCAGCGGTCCTGGCTAGAACACATCACTCCAGTCAGACCGGGAGTCAACTTCTCCCTCAGGACAATCCGGCATTCCCTCAATGCTTGGCATATCTCAGATGCATGGAGGAATGTCTTGGCACTGTAAACTCAAGGATTGCTCTAGCAGCGGCAAACTATAGAGCTTGCAGGGTAGATGAGCTGAGTATAAGCAAGGGGGACCGGTTGACGGTGCTACGCCGAGGGGACGTGAATAACGAGATGTGGTGGTGGATGAAAAATGCAAGAGGAGAGGATGGATATGTTCTCAGGGACCTTTTAGCGCTTAACTCCAGGTTCACTTGATATCTGCCTCCAAGCTTTTTTGCTTGAAACTTGGAAACTTGTTTTTGTTTCTTAATACCTTCATACATATGTTACCAGCCATTCTAAAGTATTACCAGAATCCTTCAAATTCTCCAAAATTCTTAAAATCATTTGAATCCATAAAAAGTTACCAACCCTGTCAAAAGTTACCTGAATGAAAGACTGCCGTGCCATACTATCAACGACTAAAATCTTTTCTGTTGGAACAGAAAGACAGTTTTCAGTCAAAAATTGTTTTAAAATGTTCAAAAATTACTCCTTTTTCGTTCTTTTATAAACATGGAGTAACAGTTCGTCAAAGAAATGTATTCCGTCCCAAGAAATGTATTCCGTCCAAAGAAATGTATTCCGTCCAAGGAAATGTATTCCATAAAGAAATGTATTCCGTCCAAGGAAATGTATTCCATCCAAGTAAATTATTCCGTCCAAGGAAATTTATTCCGATTAAACCAAAATTCCATTTAATGAAATTAATTGCATTCCGATAATTAAGGCTCGGGGCCTGTTGTGTTCTATCCACAGCGTTTATATAAATTTTGTATTTCTGTTAAGTCTGTGATCCAAAAGATATTTTTATATTCAAGTATTGATATTGTAATCTTATACACATGAAGAAATATACATCCTAGATGGTTAAATCCTCGTTATTTGTTATTGTAGATTAAGAGTGATATTATGATCTCTAATGTGCTACACTAGATGGAGATGAAAGATGATAAAATACCATTAAATAAATGGTAAAAACAGAAGTATTAAATAAACTTGAGTCAGAAAATTGATCTAGAGATTAAAATATTATTTTCCTTGATACATGGGATCGCCCACTAAGGATGAGACTTCAGAGACGACTGTACGGAATTTGTACATTCTGTTTCCTTGTATTTATAATTTCTAACTGTAAACTTGTTACTTGCTTTGACAAATAAAATCATAAAAAGACTTTAGTTCAGTCAGAAGACTCAATTTAACCTTAAGATCGTCATATTTTTAGATTTTCAGGTCATCTTTGCAATCTCATCCTTTGTGGATAACCCTGTATGTAAAATATATTGAGTTTATGTAAACTTTTTGCTTGACTGCCTAGTTTATTGTTAGTATTGAAGGAAAAATCATGTTTAAATACTATTGTGTAGAAAATTTAGGTTATGAACATTGAACATATGATAATTTACATATGATCTGGGACGCTCTGTCCCATATGATGTATTGGAATATATTTTTGAAGCTTTGCCCCAAACTACGCTTTATACATTTGGTTATATTAGTATTAATTGATTAATCTTTTTAAGATTACGAACGATGTAATTTGGGACAACCTGGACATAACATAGGTTATGTTAAAAGTCTATTTGTCCCTAAGATTAGTAACCATAATGGAACTGAAGACTTGTCACAATATCGAATTTTCTCAACCTCTTGCAGCCAGATAAAAACCTTTGATATTTTGAATTCTGTTCGACCAGAAGTCAAAGTTTGAAATATTAAATCCATCAGGTTGCAACGTTATAATTCATTTTCGATCCTCTCAGATATATTTCTGAAAACTGAGAAAACAACGGTATTAAAAATTAGAATATGTGGCGAGTGCTCACTGCGAAGTTACTTTAGAATAACTAATTTTTATTATTACATACTTTTAATAGTTTGTGTTTTTATTAAAGTTTGAGAAGACAAATTTTAAGAAATATGGGAAAATACCGAAATCCCTGCAAGATCATCTCAGATAAGACGACATTTAAATATATCTTAAAATTTTGAAATTGTTGAAAATATTGTCCGCGCAAATTTATTCTTTTTTCATATTACTCATTAATCAGTACTCTGAAAAGTGGGAGCTGGGTGGGATAACTACAGGGTGTCACAAAAACATGGGAATTCAGTGACGAATTCGATATCGTCTTTGTTATGATTTAGCATTGTAATACCTAATTTCAAAAGCCATAATATTATTATGTCTGCTAGAGTTTATTTTATGAAAATGGTAAAAGACTGTAAAGATATGTCTATATAACGTCTCTGCAAGATGAACAGTGAAGACGGACAAGTTTACTCTGTTTGTATACTGCAATTTTCTTGTTTTACTAAGTACAACCATATGCAGTCAAAACATAAACAAACAAAATGTAAACATAGCAGACGAAACTCTTACAGATTACAGCTTTCTCAGTAGGTATCACTATACTAAATCAAAGAATTATTTGAAAAGACGATATTGAATTTGTCACTGAATTCCCATGTTTATTTTGGGACACCCTGTAGCTTATAGTACATTAAGTATAAAACCAATTATTATCCCAATTTGAGCAATCCTTGAGTTATTTGGAAGAAAAATATTCAGCCATATTTTGTGACTAGATATTGTAAATTTTTTTCATAGCAATTCCGAATTTTGTGGGAAATAAATCTTTTCACACCTTTTTCTTTACCTTTATCCAGCGAGGGGAGGGGGGTGAAGAGCCACCATGAGCCGCGCGAATTGGCCTCCTGATTAGCAGAATGACCTCCAAGTCAATCAAAACCATCTGCATGCCTCTCGGTACGTACCAGCCTCTGCAATTCTGCTCCGTCCAGCATGAAAAAATATTTGGCTTTTTTATCCACCAACAGCCTTTTTTTTAAAAGAAAAATGATAAAAAAGTTTACTTTAATTGATATTTTTTTTGTTCTTACAAATATAACGAATCCCTAAACTTGTGAAGATCGTGCAGAACTATTGCAGCTTAGCTTTGTATAAAGATTTTATACCATTTTACATGTGTATCATGAACGATTCTGACTATATGATATTTTACATGTGTATCATGAACGATTCTTACTATATGAGAAAAAATTCACAAACACTTTTTATGAAATACTCAAAGGAATTGAAATTTTGCCACAACCGTCAATTTTATATCTTTGCAACCTGATGGTGTAAACTTTTGATATTTCAAATTTACACTATTTACAAACAAACAAGACTTATAGTTTCAAATATCAAAGGTCTTATACAACGGGTGGCAATCATAGCGAATAGAAGATCAGAGTTAGCGGCAAAGACTAAAGTCCTTTGTGCTTTATTGTTTTATTTTATTGTCTTATTGAGCATTTTAACAAAATGCTCTTTCAAACTGTTCACTGTGACAAATATAAAACAAGTTTGTAACGTGATAACTAAGTTAAGTTCTGATTATTTTTTGGTAGATTGTTACTGAAAACGTTTCTCCGAGGGGTTTCTCCAAAAATTCGTAAAATGATAATTTGTTTACGTTCATACCCCATGATATTTGTCAGAAAAAATCTACAAATGTATATATTAACTTGACATGTCATGATCTTTCTGTTCACTGTTCAGCCGTTTTGACGTTTATCAGCTGAAAACAGACCACATACGAGCCAAATATATATTTATAGATGTTTTATTTCTACAGGTTCTCCTACTAAGCATGACAGTGGAGTTTTAAAGAATGTCTTAATCTAATTGACATAATAATGCCAATAGTTTTAGAGGTAAAAACTCAAGAATTTTAATTACAAAATTTGGTTGTCAAATAATTGCCGCAAATGATTTCAAAGATCAAAGACGTCACTGAACTGTCATGTTTGGTGGGGCACCCTGTAGTCTAAAGATGAGTCGATAGAGAGAGATATATATTGTTCTAGAAAAAGATCAGTTTGTCCTCCTCTTAATCTGCTCTGAGTCTCAGTTTCATTATAAAATGCCTGCAGTGGGAGTATCCAGTGTATAGTATGCCAAGTATTCGATGTAAACTGTATCAACAGATAATTAAATAAATTAGATGATGCCGAATAAACATTGTAACTTACATACTGCTCATTGAAGCCCCGACTTAAACTTCACACCCTCAACTAGCATTCAGTGTGAGCTGCAGTGCACTGACCGAAGATTATAGTAGTGGTTATAGTGGAGAGTTTAGTTCCTAGGCTTACATTTTTCAAGAGTTGACAGTTGGACAAAATATTTTAAGTTTAACAATAAAAATTTTTTGTTCGGATGAAAGTGAACTGAACGTGGCTCGGATGCAGAAATGTTGGAGCGGGCATTTCTCCCATTCTCCACAAAATAATTCTGCACTCTGCAGTCTGTAAAAGCATTTAATACATTTACATCTGTAGTCCTGCATTATTTAATATATTAACATCTGTAGTCCTGCATTATTTAATATATTTACATCTGTGTCCTGCATTATTTAATATATTTACATCTGTAGTCCTGCATTATTTAATATATTTACATCTTTAGTTCTGCATTATTTTAGATCTTCAAAAAGTGCCAAATAAGTCCTATAGAGACTACAATATTATTACTCAATGTAGTTTTTTATAATTCTGCTTGCATTTTTTTTCTGGCACAATTTCGTTGTAGTCCTTTGCTAATATACAGTGGTAGGCGATTCTATTAATACAATATTAGACGACTTTTTTTATTAAGTTTTGATTGTTAACAAGCTTTTTTCGAATTATAAGTTTACAAGTAATCAAAGAGAATCTTTTTAAATTGACCACTTCTCTTGACTTCTATGTTTAGTTTATGCGTACCATGCTTTTTAAAAGCTTGATATAAATCAAAAGTCGTCTTCATTGTATTGATAAAATCGCCTACCCCTGTAGTTGTTTTTCACTGTTGTTTGTAAGCTTGCTTGTGTATTCATATTGTTTTTACAATCGTAAAACATTTGGAACAAATGGCTCCATCCTTCCCCCCCCCCCCCGTTATTCATATATTATACTGCTACAATATACAACTTCAAACTTTATACAAATATACAGATGTATACAGTGAAACCCATAATAACGAATACATCGAAAGAATTCATCAAATGTCGTATTCTTCACTTTCTGATAATGGAATGTTGCAAATATTTAGTTTTTTAATTAAATGATTATATGGAGCTCTTTAAAACTGTTCCCGCATATTCATGGTTATTTATTTATTTTCGCAAATACTGAAATTTACGTAATAAAGTATAAAACTCATTGAAAAATTGTCAAGACGACATTTGATAAATTCTTCCGATGTATTCGTTATTAAGGGTTTCACTGTAGATTATACATACAAAATCAGGGATTTCAAAATGTATTCTGTCTCTTTTTTACGTAAGTTAATAGAGGAATGCTTTATTGTATCATGGTTTCAGTATATTGATTCTAATTCAATATCTATAGTCATGTATCACATTTAATTGGATAGCGCAGGTATTATGCAAGCGTTTTTATCGAGTCTATTTTTGTTACAAATAATTAATTAAATGACTGTAAAATTATTATGTTCTTCATGCATGGCAATAAATATAATTCGTGGGAACAGTTCTGGAGTAATCTATTTTGTTAATCCTAATGTAAGAATCATGTACTAATGTTTTTGCAATGGCTTTAGATTACAATTTGCGAAACAGGTAAAAATGTGTTTATTATGAGGGTCGGGTGCGTACATTAATGTAGAAAGTCCATCTTGGTTTTTAATGCCGTTGGTTGGGCTGAATTGGATAATGGCTAATGGATAATCAGTGTGTTCACTGTTCACATCTCTCTCCCATGCAATATATCAAGTAATATTAATATTCAGAAATCCATCACGACAATCAGAGCAAGGAGTTCATCCTGCTGATATCAAGATTAAGTAGAGCTATAATTAAACACGGTTCAGAGACCAGGGGCGGTTTACGATATTTTCCATCAGATAAATCAATAAATCAAATAAAAAATCTCTGACAGTTCTATCTCTAGTTGTCCCAAAGGAATTGAGTCTTTTCCACAAACTCAAATTTTTAAACCTCTATATCTTTTCAACCTAATACCGTAATCCTTCAATATTTCAAACTAAGACTATTTGGTTAAACAGAATGCATAGTTTGAAATATCTAAGGTTTACGACATTTGGTTTAGAAGATATAAAAATTTGAAAATAAGATTTTGTGACAAAAACTCATTTCCTTTGTCTCATTGGCACACAGGCGACAGGCAATATATTCCAATATGTTATCAGTAAAAAGTTACAAATAGACTCATACGACATTATTTATAATCGAATTTGAAATAGTATTTTTAATATTGTGAACTGAACTTAAGTCGCTGCACTCAAGTGGATTAAATTCTAGTCCTTGCTTTTTGATAATGATCTCAGACAACCATGTTTATACTTAATAGTTTTTCTCACGCGATATTTCGAAGCATGAGCGAAGTTTTACTCGACAACCATTATTCAAATTCTTATATTTAATACATCAATATCAAATAGATTCTAGTACAATAGATGGCAACGTAGAATTTGTACACTCTCAGTACAGCTGTATTCTGACGTCACAAGTTTCCACTCAGTCAATTACAGTAAAATAAGTGTTCTTTATTTTCTGTTTTTACACTTTTTTATTTAATCTTTGAAAACATGTCAACTAAAGTGAGAAAATTTCGTTTTCCTTGTTATATTTGACACGTCGTGTATAATTGGTTCATTTCTCTGTTACCACATATTGTACCTGATAATCTATTTGTATAAACATAAAAAAAGCAGAGAGCGTCGAAGACATAGATCCAGACTGCTTCAAAAATTAGTATCAAAATGATGAAGATATCCTTGTTTTTCTATCCAAAAAATGTTATTTTAAATCCAGAAAAGAGACTTGCGAATTTGTTCTGAAGAAACAAGATGGAAATTGAAAGAATTAAGCATTTTTTAAGATAAAAAAAATGACGAAACCGTTGTCAAACGAGGAGGGGTTGAAGGGGCAGGGGAAAGTTTATACTTTACAGGCCTAACAGGCCCACTAAGATTTTCTATTGTTAATTCAATAAATACTTTAGTTAGATATCTTCAACGAGGTTATATAGTATATAGAGTGATGATCTACGCTAATCCTTGATTAATTGTACAGGCCAGTCACACGGAGAGGTAGCTAAGATCCAGCCCCCCTGGATATCTTATATACAAACCGTCAAGAAAGCAAATCATTTTCATAGTTATTAAGGATATGTTTGTTCATCTTTCGTACCTTTCTCTTGGTGGGTAAATTAGGTAGTATAAATCTAGGAAGTTGGTAAAAATAACTAGTTTTCTGGCTGGTTTTACAGTCACAATAAAATAGTTGTAAATAGTTGAAATCATATATTTTGAAAACTTGAAGGTCGGTTTCTTTGTAGTTTAGTATATACACGATCAGAGTGCTAGGGCAGGTTCAACAAATTTACTGCTCTCAAAACGGTCATNGTCGTTTAACCTAGTTTCTAAATACTTCAACAGATTTATTTTATTTTCTAATTCAGTATTTCGACAATATTAAAACGAAATTAGATTTGACATTTTAATATTTTAATGAAGGATTGCCAATTCTAGTTTGCAAATGTTTCTCGCCTAATACGGTAAAGTTTAATTTTTGCAAAGTTTTAATATTTAATGTTGCAGGGAATTGAACTACTTCGACAGTGTAATACAGGGTGTCTAAATAATGTTTCGTTATTATGAATGTCCCAATAAAAATTGAAATAAAAAGACAACTTGGAAATGTCCTTTTATTTCATTTTTATATATTTATTGAATGGCATATAACAAAAATTGAAATTTACTAGTTTTAACCGCATATATACAGGGTGATTTTTAAAAATCTATTTTTTAATGTTCACAAAAGCAAAACAAGGTATAACAAAAAGATAATTTTAATATTTATTAACTCGTTATTACATGATGTTTGATAAAGTAATTATCTATCTCCAGTATTGTTAATCTTTCTCTGCTGAGGCTCTCAAATTATACTACCAAACTTCGAACCCAATATTTGGATAATTTGACTTGGAATTTAACATTCTACAAGCTGGAATAGTATTCTACAAGCTGGAATAGTATTCTACAAGCTGGAATAGTATTCTACAAGCTG